>NC_065445.1:208227023-208332023 GCF_917563875.1 Diabrotica virgifera virgifera | reverse complement strand
TGTTGAGGTGACGTCCACGTATACAGTCGCCTTGGAGGTAATTAAAAGAATGTATTAGTTATTATTAACTCTTTGCTTTGACAAAACTGCACTAAACGACCACCCCTTTCATTTCTATTACCTAAGCCATATTCACCGACATTTTCTCCAACTTTACCTGACCTACCTTGGCGTTCAGATCGCCCATTACTATGTGAATGTGTTGTCTCTTTATTGTTCTCATCACTTCTTCTAAGTTATTATAGAATTGTTTTATTTCGTCTTTGTCTGCTGTAGGAGCGTACACTTGTATTATGTTTATTATGTTCTTCTTATCTTTCAATTGTATTAACATCACGCGCTCTGAGAATGGCGTAAAATTTACTACATCTTTCCATTTTTTTGAGATGATGATTCCAACTCCGTATCGATGGGTTGTGGTGTCACTTTCGGCATAATAAAACATACCATGATTAGTTGTGGGACATTTGCCATTTCCTGGCCATTGTGTATCAGTTATGCCTAATATGTCTATACCCAAACGATCCATTTCCAACACGGCGTTATCTAATTTTCCAGCAGAGAATAAATGAATAATATTGGAAGAGTTTCTTCCAATTAGCCAATGCATTTTTTTTTATATCTTTTTTAGTTCTTTCCTTTTTTTCTTAACGTGTACCTTCCAGCGTAGTTTTGCATCTAATGTTATACCCAAATACTTAGCAGTATCTGCATATGGTACTTGGATATTGTTGATTACAACTGGTATATATTGTATTTTTTTGTTGGTGAAATTAACATGGACAGATTTAGCTTCAAAGTTTTCACTATAATCGCATATAAAATAACATAATGCTATTCTACATCCCACCAGAATGAAAACAATGGGAACCTTCTCTGGTTATACCTCCGAGGCTTCTACAATTTGCAAGCCATACGGATGCTGAGACTAAGGAAGATGAGGGAATTCTACAATTTACAATTCACGTCCCATCTGCTCAGCGCAGTAAAGTTCCAACGAGAATGGTTCCATTCATACTCCAATCAGAGTAAATGTAAATCAAAAATGAATAACCATTTTCAATTTCGTTGCAAAACGAAAATACAGCCGAACCATATTTAGTCCAATCAGAGAGTGCAGCAAGCACCTCTACCAGTTTCGAAACTTATTAGTCTCTCATCAGGAGGCACATATGCTGCTCTCTCTGATCCAACCAAAAAACTTAGTCTTTTTGCTAGCAGTTGCCGCTAGGGCATCTATGCAATTTCGTTGGAATATATTAGCGTATATAAAATATTGAAATTAAAATTCAATTGTAGCCTTAGGCTTTCTTAACATTCTGCTTTTTGATTTATTCACTTATGTTGGATAATAAAGAAGTTAGGTACTTTAACAACTAGGAACGTTCTTCATCAATCCGGAATTGCACGCTGGGGGTTTGTTTTGGTTGGATCAGAGAGAGCAGCATATGTGCCTCCTGATGAGAGACTAATAAGTTTCGAAACCGGTAAAGGTGCTTGCTGCACTCTCTGATTGGACTAGAATATGGTTCGGCTGTATTTTCGTTTTGCAACGGGTCAGGCCATGGAGTTGGAGTATCTACATTGTAAAAATGTCATGTACCTAACCTAACACCCACGCCCACACACACACACACACACACACACACACACACACACACACACACACACACGCCCACACACACACACACACACCCACGCCCACACACACACACACACAAACACCCACGCCCACACACACACACACACAAACACCCACGCCCACACACACACACACACACACACACACACACACACACACACACACACACACACACAAACACCCACGCCCACACACACACACACACACACACACACACACACACACACACACACACACACACACACTATAGTGCTATATATAGTGCAATAGTTACTCGTGCTATAAGTTGGTAAATTACACCGTTTTTTTTGAAAATTTTTTTCAATTTTTTTTCAAATTCAAAAAACGAAAAATTTTCTAATCGATTTTTCTAGAAAATGGTGTGTCCTACCGACTTAAATCAAGAGTACCTTTTAGTACTAGAATACCTCACAATATAATAATCCAGTATCAAAATTGCTTAAAAGTTAAAGACAAAAAAGTTATGCGATAAAATAACCGTTGCCCTTCCCAAAACGGATGCCTATGACCGGTACTAGAAATTCTCAATGGATGAAATCGATTTATATCTGGAAGATAAATATGTGTACCAATTTTTGTTTTTCTAAATAGAAGCGTTCTGGAGGTATTTAAGAAAATCTAATTACAAGACGCCATCTTCAAAGAGCTCTAGCTCCCTTAGGAAGCATTTTCGGACTAGATGAATTGGGTTAAAATGTCTTAAAATTCTATGAGGAATCTCCTGTCTTCGTTTGTCGGTAGACTTTCTGGACACCCTGTATAAATTGTGTAGAGGTATTTAAATTTAAAATAAATGTAAAACCTATTTTAGGATGGGGAAAAAGGATTGATTTCGCGACCGTCATCGCTTCGGCGAAATAAACTTTGTACATAATATATAGGTATATTATGTGTAGGTTTATATAAATTGTATAGAAGTATTTAAATTTAAAATAAATGTAAAGCCTATTTTAGGATGTGGAAAAAGGATTTATTTCGCGACCATCATCTCTTCGGCGAAATAAATTTTGTACGTATAATTATTATGTGTATGTATATATAAATTGTGTAGAAGTATTTAAATTTAAAATAAATGTACAATCTATTTTTTGATGGGGAAAAAGGATTGATCTCGCCACCGTCATGTCATCGCTACCATCATCGCTTCGACGAAATAAATTTTGTACGTATATTATTATAATCTACGTATAATAATAGTAATATTATTGAAGTGAAAACTTCTTTAGGGACGTTGTGCACTTTTTAGATGGGGAAAAAGTATTGAATTAGCGAACGTCATTGCTTCGACGCAAATACATTTTTAAACTGAAAACTTCTTTAGGGACGTTGTGCCCTTTTTAGATGGGGAAAAAGTATTGAATTAGCGACCGTCATTGCTTCGACGAACTAATTTTTGAAGTGAAAACTGCTTTAAAAGGCGTTTTGCACTTTTTCGATGGGGAAAAAGTATTAAATTAGCGACCGTCACCGCTTTAACGAAATAAATTTTTGAAGTGAAAACTTGTTTAGAGACGTCGTGCTCTTTTTAAATGGAGCAAAAGTATTGAATTAGCGACCGTCCTCGCGACCGTCATTATGCTTCGATGAAATAAATTTTTGAAGTGAAAACTTCTTTAGGGACGTTGTGCCCTTTTTAGATCGGGAAACAGTATTGAATTAGCGACCGTCATCGTGACCGTCATTGCTTCGACGAACTAATTTTTGAAGTGAAAACTGCATTAGGGACGTTTTACACTTTTTCGATGGGGAAAAAGTATTAAATTAGCGACAGTCATTGCTTTAACGAAATAAATTTTTGAAGTTAAAACTTCTTTAGAGACGTCGTGATCTTTTTAGATGGAGAAAAAGTATTGAATTAGCGGCCGTCATTGCTTCGACGAAATAAATTTGTGAAGTGAAAACTTTTTTAGGGACGTTTTGCACTTTTTAGATAGGGAAAAATATTGTGTTTGCGACCGTCATCATTTTGCCGAACTAAATTTCGTACGTATATATTATATTATGTATAAGTATACATAAATAGCATAGAACGTACGCAACGCGTATATATTATAGGTGTAGCAGTTCTTTTTGGATGGGGAGAAAGCATGGAGAAATTCAAAAAAAAGGGAAGTTTTCACTTCTGTCGGCACTCCCATGAGTGCTTTAATTTTTTTTACAAATATCTTTAATAGATGGCTCATTAAAGATATTATTCGATGTTCTGAACATTCTTTTGCATTGGGTTTCTTTGGCAGTGTAACGAATGTAGACAACAGCCACTCTTGAGGTACAATACCAATATTGTATACCGTGTTAAATAAGTGCAATATTATACCTATTGATTCATCATTCAAGAGCTTTAGCAATTCAGTAGGAACCTCCTCAGATCCATTTGCCTTTCCAGTTTTAGAATTTCTAAGTGCCATTTCTACTTCACATTTTAGGATTTCAGGTCCCGTTTCACCATTTACCTGGACAATGTTATTTCTGTTGTCCTCAAACAATTCCCTTATATACTCACTCCATCTATTAATTTTCTCTGTTAAATCTATAATATTTCCGTCTTTGTTCTTAAGCAAACTTATTTGATGTCTTCTTTGGGTTCCTGTAATTTCTTTTACTTTTTTGTGTATATTAAATGTGTCATACTTTCTTTCATAGTCTTCCATTTCTACACATTGTTCTTTAATCCATAATTCTTTGGCCTTCTTTATTCTTTGCTTTATGCTCTTATCAACCTCTCTGTATTTTTCTGTATTATTCTTCATTTTACGTCTTTCATCCATTAGTTCTAGTATGTCTGGTGTCATCCACACCTTATGTTTCTTTGCAGATTTGATTAGGTGTTTCTTTCCCGCAGTTCTTATTATAATGTTTATATACTTAAGTTGTTCATCTATGTTGTCTGTCCTGCGGATTTGGCTTTCTGCTACACTGAGGCTGGTGTTTATTTCTTCTCGCACTGTTTGTCGTAGGTGTTCACTTTTAAGCTGGCTTAAGTCTAACGCTGGGATGATGGTTTTTCTCATTTTCTTTGGTCTAGTTTCTAACACAGATACTACTGGATTATGATCCGAACCGATATCAGTTCCAGGGTAAGTTTTAGGAGATTTCACGGCATTACGGTATCTTTTTGTCACCATTATGTAATCTATTTGGTTTCTGATTACTTTTTCTTGTGTGTGTTGAGGTGACGTCCACGTATACAGTCGCCTTGGAGGTAATTAAAAGAATGTATTAGTTATTATTAACTCTTTGCTTTGACAAAACTGCACTAAACGACCACCCCTTTCATTTCTATTACCTAAGCCATATTCACCGACATTTTCTCCAACTTTACCTGACCTACCTTGGCGTTCAGATCGCCCATTACTATGTGAATGTGTTGTCTCTTTATTGTTCTCATCACTTCTTCTAAGTTATTATAGAATTGTTTTATTTCGTCTTTGTCTGCTGTAGGAGCGTACACTTGTATTATGTTTATTATGTTCTTCTTATCTTTCAATTGTATTAACATCACGCGCTCTGAGAATGGCGTAAAATTTACTACATCTTTCCATTTTTTTGAGATGATGATTCCAACTCCGTATCGATGGGTTGTGGTGTCACTTTCGGCATAATAAAACATACCATGATTAGTTGTGGGACATTTGCCATTTCCTGGCCATTGTGTATCAGTTATGCCTAATATGTCTATACCCAAACGATCCATTTCCAACACGGCGTTATCTAATTTTCCAGCAGAGAATAAATGGATAATATTGGAAGAGTTTCTTCCAATTAGCCAATGCATTTTTTTTTATATCTTTTTTAGTTCTTTCCTTTTTTTCTTAACGTGTACCTTCCAGCGTAGTTTTGCATCTAATGTTATACCCAAATACTTAGCAGTATCTGCATATGGTACTTGGATATTGTTGATTACAACTGGTATATATTGTATTTTTTTGTTGGTGAAATTAACATGGACAGATTTAGCTTCAAAGTTTTCACTCTAATCGCATATAAAATAACATAATGCTATTCTACATCCCACCAGAATGAAAACAATGGGAACCTTCTCTGGTTATACCTCCGAGGCTTCTACAATTTGCAAGCCATACGGATGCTGAGACTAAGGAAGATGAGGGAATTCTACAATTTACAATTCACGTCCCATCTGCTCAGCGCAGTAAAGTTCCAACGAGAATGGTTCCATTCATACTCCAATCAGAGTAAATGTAAATCAAAAATGAATAACCATTTTCAATTTCGTTGCAAAACGAAAATACAGCCGAACCATATTTAGTCCAATCAGAGAGTGCAGCAAGCACCTCTACCAGTTTCGAAACTTATTAGTCTCTCATCAGGAGGCACATATGCTGCTCTCTCTGATCCAACCAAAAAACTTAGTCTTTTTGCTAGCAGTTGCCGCTAGGGCATCTATGCAATTTCGTTCGTTGCAATCCGGAATTGCACGCTGGGGGTTTGTTTTGGTTGGATCAGAGAGAGCAGCATATGTGCCTCCTGATGAGAGACTAATAAGTTTCGAAACCGGTAAAGGTGCTTGCTGCACTCTCTGATTGGACTAGAATATGGTTCGGCTGTATTTTCGTTTTGCAACGGGTCAGGCCATGGAGTTGGAGTATCTACATTGTAAAAATGTCATGTACCCCATCCTCCATGCTATGGCATGCTGGACGAGCCATACAGTCACACACACACACACACACACACACACACACACACACAAACACCCACGCCCACGCCCACACACACACACACACACACACACACACACACACACACACACACACACACACACACACACACACACACACACACACACACACACACACACACACACACACACACACACACACACACACACACACACACACACACACACACACACACACACACACACACACACACACACACACACACACACACACACACACACACACACACACACACACACACACACACACACACACACACACACACACACACACACACACACACACACACACACACACACACACACACACACACACACACACACACACACACACACACACACACACACACACACACACACACACACACACACACACACACACACACACACACACACACACACACACACACACACACACACACACACACACACACACACACACACACACACACACACACACACACACACACACACACACACACACACACACACACACACACACACACACACACACACACACACACACACACACACACACACACACACACACACACACACACACACACACACACACACACACACACACACACACACACACACACACACACACACACACACACACACACACACACACACACACACACACACACACACACACACACACACACACACACACACACACACACACACACACACACACACACACACACACACACACACACACACACACACACACACACACACACACACACACACACACACACACACACACACACACACACACACACACACACACACACACACACACACACACACACACACACACACACACACACGTAATCAGTTGATGATGATAGTAAGAAAATTTTTTTCTCTTCGGGGAGGAAAAAGGAAGCACGGTACATGGCTCAGAAAATTTTCTTCCTAAGGGGGATGATATAATGGGATTTATCTCATTATTAAGATCTTCTAAAAATCCTTAATTTAACTAAAGTATCCGTTAGATATTTGTTTATAAAACAATAAACATCACGCATATTTGTTATAATAATTGCAAAGTAGAACACCTTAGCTAAAGTCCACGTTTTGCTTAGATCAACAAGGTCGATTATTCATTTTGACACACTAACGAGAATATATACAAACATATTTACAAAACGAAGTATTTGATAAATATGGGAACACGATCAGATTTGAGTGATTAGTGGGTCAGTCGAATTAGTTAGTTAGGTTTTGGGAGGTTGCTGCCGTTAGAGCAGAATAATGTAATCACCTATCAACTGAATACATTTATATGGTATTACTTCAAACAAAATAAAGAAGTTATGAGAATATAGTGTATTCCTGATATCAATCCCATCACCAGGATAGTGCAATCTCCGCTTACCACCATAGCGACAAACTTTAAGGGTTAATTCTACATGAAAGAATAATGACCGTTTGCTTTGTAAACATATGTCCACAAATGCTTCGTTCCCAAGATACGGTTTGTTGAATTTTTTCTTGCAAACTGACGATTTATTTATTTCTCTAAAACCGGTTGAGATATGCAAATAAAATTTGGTAGGTTTTAAGAAGTAGTTATTGCGAATTTTTTGACGTTCCTAAAATTAAAAATTTTATATTCACCATTGACGTGCATACGGGTAACACGACCGGGTAGTATGACTCGTATGCACGCCAATAATGAATATAAAATTTTTAGTTGTACGTCAAAAAATGCGCAATGAAAAAACGCAATTAAAAAAAATGCTCTTAATACCTACCAAATTTCATTTGGATACCTCAACCGGTTTTAGAGCAATAAATAAATCGTCAATTTGTAAGAAAAAATTCAGCGTCCCGTATCTCGTAACGATCATTATTTTTTATGCAGAATTACCCCTTAAAGTTTGTCGCACTTGTTTAGAAACACTCTGTATTGATGAAGAACGTTCCTAGTTGTTAAAGTACCTTCTTTATTATCTTCTTTATTATCCAACATAAGTGAATAAATCAAAAAGCAGAATGTTAAGAAAGCCTAAGGCTACAATTGAATTTTAATTTCAATATTTTATATACGCTAATATATTCCTTAGAGTGTTCCAAACTTTGAGGAAAAAACACACTATCATTGTTACACCCGGTATACAATGACACTTATCTGTTTAGCCACAATATTATTACACCGATGTTCTTGAAGTATAAAGCTATATCATATTAAAAAAATCAATAAAATCGGAAAAACAGGTTTAAAAAATACGAGACATCAAACATGTCCCATTTTTAAGGTGGTGCGTTAATTTTGATGCTTAGTGTAGCTAAGGTAACTACTTGCTACTTGAGGACACTTTGACCTTTGACCCCTGACGACATGCCTTGACACACACAAATAAACGTCAAAACATGACAGGGTAGTAGCTGAATATTTTTGGCCTGAGGGATATAAAGAAATTTATAAATGATTTCAAAATTTACGTATTTAAAACAGTCATGAATACTGCAGAAAACGAAACTTTATGGACTTCAGAAAACGAGAGATACGACTCTTATCTGAAATATCCCATATGTACCTTGTCGTCATCTTTTGTTCTGGAGAAAGGTCCAGCTAATTATTGCAAACACATGTTTACTGTGCTTGATCTGGTTACAAATTTTAAGTTTTTATCACTTGAATTATATTGTCCTATTGTAGAAGGCCAGGAACATGAGCGGAGCGTAAGGACGTATTATGATACAATCCAAGGTTTCTTCGTAAAACATAAACGAAAGTTACCAAGTTGAGAGATTTGATTCCGTAGTTTAAAAAAAAAACCATGTTACGTAACGCGTGGTTCGTTAATGGTTTATACAGAGTAGGGATGAAACACCGAACAATAAACATACGTTTTATAATGAATGAAATAGAAATTCCTTAATTTTGAAGATGTGCCTGATTCGCGACGTTCAAACACCTTTAAAGTAAGCCGCACATTGGGACGCAGGTGATACAGGCAACGCAGTGCAGAGCAGGTCAGAAAATATAGTCCTCTCGAAAGTTTGGAAGTGCGACTAGCAAATATATTATTTGAATATAGAAAGAGACTTTTTTTAGTTTAATTAGGTCTGTATTTCTGGACGGTTTCATGTCGGAGTCGAATGCAGAATTTGAAGAAACAGTTTTATTATACAACATATCAAAGAGGAAAAAATCATTTCTGAAAAGCAACTATATGAAAAGGAGCTGTAAGCTCTGAGCCGGTTTTTTAAATTATTTTCGGTTAAGCAGAAAACAATTTGATGAAGTATACAACATAATAGCATCGTAAAGAATTGTATGACCACACAATATTTTACCAGAAACAAACAACAACTGCTCTGCACGTAACGCAGAAAACTGTGTCCGTAAGACTGCGCTAGCTGGTTCTGTGCTACTCTGCGTTCCAATTCGCGCTAGATAATTTAATTGTACAGAAAACAGAAACCTGTTCCGTCCTATTCTGCGTCGCCTGCGTAATTTTTTTAAAATAAGTGCATGTATGTATGTATATATAAAAAGAGATACTAGTTTAATATTACATAACACAAGTTGTGGATAACCACGCAGCATGGTCTCTGAACATTGATTATTGAACTTTTCGATTTTCTCTCTGCATTCTTCTATCAAAATATCATATTGTTACAAAATAGAATTGTGATCCTATCTTTAGAAGCCTCGACTCAAATGCACCTTTCTCCTTTCAGCATATATAAGTTTTCTTGGGTAATGCTCTAAACTTTAAAGAATTCGCGAACTCAGTCGACTATAGGTGGAAGTGCAGTTGCATGAAAATGGCCGATGTAATTGGGATAACGTATTTTGGTATAATTAATATTGTTATTGATCTAATTAATTAATATAAATAAATTATTAATTAAATGAATATATCCGACAAGCTTTTAAACGACGTTCATAGAGGGGGCATCCATAAACTACGTCGTAAAAAATTTGGACTTTTTAATACCCTCCCCCCCTTCCGTCGTAATTCGTCGGTTACAGACGAACCCCCCCCCATGTCGACGTCGTCATTGCAGTACACGACCCCCCTTTCAGTGATTTAAAAAAATTCAATGTTATTTCTGTTTTTTTTAATCAACCTTGAAACTTTATTTGCGAATGTATCACAACAAGAACAATTAAGGGGGTAGGCGCAAAATCTTGGTCCAATGCTATTTAAATGCATTCTTTTTTCGAATTCTGAGAAATCTAATAAATATATTTGAAGAATGTAAACGCAGAATGAAAGATTACATTATTACCGAGGGCTGAAAGTCCCTTAGAATAAACAAAAGGTTTCTTTTGAATGAAATTTTTGAACTTAAAAATCAGACTAAATATTTTTTATCCCTGTAACTTATTAAAATAAACATTATAGATGTTTTCAGAAACTTTTGGTCCTCGGTAATAATGTAATCTCTCAATCTGCGTTTAAATTTTTCAAAAATTTTTATTAGTTTTCTGAGCATTCGAAAAAAATGAATGCATTTAAATAGCATTGGATCAAGATTTTGCTTATAAATCTTCTCTAAGTATAAATACGACTTACTACTAAATATAACACAATATTTTATTTCCATTCATTCTTTCAGAACTATTTTTCCACACACAGTATGCAGCACATAAATAAACTAACAATTGAATATTGTTTGCTTCCAAACATTTTTCTGTATATAGAAGCGCTTGTTTAAACTCAAAGAACAATGTCTTACTGTTTGTTGTCCTGTGCTAAACTTTTGCAAAAGTGCTACCTAATATTATTTTAATGTGACTGTGACTGATAAATACGAAATTTATGTGATAAAAGTATCTATAAGAGAATTCTTTTTAATTTTAACAAAGGTGTATTTATTCGTAAACGTTTTGTTTTATTTTCAATTTCATTTCAAAAACTGTAGGTACGTTTTTATATGAATATCTGATACTTTAATGCTGGTAAAAGCTAGTAAAAAATTATATTTATAGAGACAATAGCGACAAATTTAAATATACCAATATATTAAACGACGTCGAATGTGCACTCATATCCCCCACCCCCCTGTCGTATATCGTCGAATGGGCACAGACCAACAGTTGGTCTGTGCCCACTGAATTGGCAAGTACCTAGCATCTTCGAGCAGGGAACCATGGCACCCTTTTAGCATGTGTTCCACTTTATCTATTAACATCGACTTGTAGTCATAACATTTTAATATATTACATTATGTAAACCATATACGATGATGTTAACACTATTTACAGTGTGCTAGTTTCAAAATACTCAGCAGGATGCACTGAAGATGTTCTGTTTAGAACGAAAACGTTCTGCAATCCATGACATTTTATAGTTTTAAATAAACGATTTTATACCAGAATACATCTCGAAGTTTTTACTTCTGTATTGGTTTTTTAAACTATGGTATACAGCCAACTATTGGGATTTTCCCATTGAATTTTTTTATTGTTATTTTTTATAAATTTTTTTTTACCACGCTAAGACGTAAACGTTTAATATTATGTTAATTTTTTTCATTTACTGTCCGCAGTTACACATCATTTACTGTCGTAGAATCGAAAGATACAACCCTAAATTTTCACTTTTCTCTCACCAACCCCCATTTTTTAGTAGCAATCTAAATATTTCCCTATTCTCTATAATACATAAAAATGAATGTTTGTCTGTACCTATGTCCCTTATAGAATCGTAAACTATGCATTTGGTAGAAAAAAGTATAGGTGCGCAATATTTTTTAGTATTTTTTGGCTTTATGGTAAGTTTTAGGTATTAAACTTTCAAACATTATTTAGTTTTAAGGCGGTACGAAGTTTTCCAGGTCAGCTAGTTAATAATAAAAAAATATTCTTGGACTAGTGTGGCAAAGATTAAAAAGTATAAATCAATAATTTATGAATTTTAGATTTTAATAAAAAAGAGTCAGCTGCATCATGTATGTTGCAAAAAATGTTAGCTGGCCAAGTGGACATGCCGTGGTATTATAAAAATAACTATTTTTCAAAATACAATGTCAATTTAAAAAACAAAAAGAATTTTGCGCGCCAGGATTTGAACCCGGATCTCCTGAGTGAAAGTTAGGAGCCAAGTAAGCAAGTCTATCAAATGTTCTGAGTAACGTATATAAATATTTGACATTTAAGATGTAGCGTTTGTCCATCAACTTTCATATTTTACCTTTTATTGTCTAAAATCCCCGGTTTTGGGCCAGCTGACACATCATTTGTTAATAAGCTTTGGAACACCTACCTAAATAAAAATAAAACAGCCATACTAAAATGCTCCGGCCAAATTTGACACTACCTCCCTGGCTAATTGTTTGGATCAGTTCAGAGTTATCCACTAGTCTTATAAAGAATGAATTCGAGACCTTTCTTGAATTAGCGATAGTGTTGCCCAAATGCAAGACCAAGACGAGACTTGGACAGTCTTGGTCTTGTTCTTGCACCAGTACACCTGGTCTTGGTCTTGGTCTTGGTATTGCACTCCCAGTCTTGGTCTTGGTCTTGGTCTTGCAGCAAGAGTCTTGCAAGTCTCGCAGTTACCCACTAGCATATTGCTATTTCTTAATAAACAACTCACATTAGGTGGGTTTGAACCCA
Organism: Diabrotica virgifera virgifera; assembly: GCF_917563875.1. NCBI lineage: Eukaryota > Metazoa > Arthropoda > Insecta > Coleoptera > Chrysomelidae > Diabrotica > Diabrotica virgifera. The sequence goes on along the minus strand of NC_065445.1, from coordinate 208,319,072 downwards.
CGATCTAAACTATCCCTGCCTATACTCTAACTAACTGGGCTATCTACCATGTCCCACGGGAGTTAGTCTGTTTCTTAATAAACGTTTGCATTTAATACCCTGACATGTGCTAAAACATGGTGAAAACACAAAAAACAAATAAATGACATAAAATTGACTGTATTTTAAAGAACATTATCTATCTAGAAAGGGATTGATGGACTCTCACATTAAGTATATGAAATAAAATGGAATAAAAGAGTTCTACAATTTGCCATTTATTCAAATAAAAAATTTAAAAAAATACAAATTAAATTACAGCACAGTACGCAATAGCTTTGACACTATTATTAGTTGATAATTTTTGTTTGCTATTAGTTGAAAATTTTAAGATTGACTTTTTTAATAAGAGTTAATACAAAGTAATACACGCAGTTTAATTAAATAACATTTATAGTACAGAGTGAGTTTTATGTAGCAAACGCCCCAAATATCTCGGAAACGACTTGAACGATTTTTATAGAATATGGTGGGTAAAGGTCTTCTAATGCGGCCGATATTATAGTGGTAATTACACATTGTTGTCAGATCTTTCGTTTTTTTTGAAAATATAAGGAACTTTCGTATTTGGAATAGAACACCCTGTATATTTTTAAACTTTCAAACATAATAACTACTAATTAATTTTCATGTAATATTTTCTATACCGAAATGCCGTAATTTCTGAGTTATTTCTATATTTATTTAAAAAATAATTTAAACAAATTATAAAAATCAATTGTTTCAGCCCTGGCAGACTTATTTTAGTTTCTTTGAATCATATGGAACAAAAAAGGTCTTTTGTAGTTTTTGTCTAAAGTTATTCGTTTCCGAGTTATAAACAATTTAAAACTGAAAAAATCGAAAAATGACGATTTTCAAGGCTCAAAAACACAAGTAAAAAATATTATTTTCGAAATCTAGAAGTGTCTAAACGGAAGTTTAAACTTTATTTATCAGTTGTCGATAAGTAATTTGTTTATTTCATTTAAAAAAAAAACTTTAATGCAGCCCGATCGCCCATCCTCTCATAAGTTCTTCATTAACAATAAAAAACAATGGCAAAATCACACATCGGCCAATATCTCTTTTTATAATAATATCTCTTTTTTTGAAATTTGAAGGTTTTGTATTTAACATTTTACCGTGCGTGAATGGACTATACAGGGTAGCCAGGCATTATCTTATCTAGTGCCTTTTCAGCAAAAACCTTTGTTTGGCCGATTGATCTAATATCTAATTGCACACCTTGCAAACAGTTTATAAGTAGAACGTTTAGTCTTTACGATATGGATAAGGAAAAACAATTGAGTGGTTGTGCGTAACACTCGATATGCTATTCGTATTATATTTCTATCACTTTAGGCGACATACTTCTTTAAAAGTTTCAATGCCTTATTATTATACTGTTGTGTCGGCGTCACACAACACAAGACGATTATTTTATGAAAGGTTGCTATTCTCAAAATCTAGACAATTGCTCAATTGTAATTAATTTCTGAGCGAAGGCGTCGTCTGATATTAGGAAAGAATGAAATATTTTATTTCTAGGTACATTGTATAATAATTTATTATGACCTCTGAGTACGTATCCAATAAATAAGTATTTATACTTTTAATTCGGTATGTATGTTCATCGTATTGTTCATAATGCGGATAAATCCAATTTTCCAAATTTTTGTTACATTTTTTTTGTATCTCATAGTCTCTAAGCATATATCCGAACTAATATACAGGGTGTAACAAAAATACAGGTCATAAATTAAATCACCTATTCTAGGACCAAAAATAGTTCGAATGAACCTAACTTACCTTGGTACAAATATGCACATAAAAAAAGTTACAGCCCTTTGAAGTTACAAAATGAAAATCGATTTTTTCCAATACATATATCGAAAACTATTAGAGATTTTTTATTGAAAATGGACATGTGGCATTTTTATGGCAGAAATATCTTAAAGAAAAATTATAGTGAAATTTGTGCACCCCATAAAAATGTTATGGGGGTTTTGTTCCCTTTTGTGCCAAACTTTTGTGTACGTTCCAATTAAATTATTATTGCGGTACTATTAGTTAAATTCAATATTTTTAAAACTTTTTTGGTTCTTAGTATTTTTTCGACAAGGCAGTTTTTATCGAGTTGGGGCTTCTTTTCTAATATGTTTACGTAGAGATTTTTGTTCCTTTAAACCTCCCAAATGGTTGTGTACGTTCCAATTAAACTATTACTGCGATACCATTAGTTAAACACAGTGTTTTTAAAACTTTTTTGCTTCTTTGTTTTTTTTTTTCGATAAGGCACATTTTATCGAGATGTGACTTCTTTTTTAATATGGTTCAAAATTTACCTAAAAATGTAAATCATAAATAAATTTTCCTAATATTATCATTTTCACAAATAATATGCAAAATATCTCGACAAATACTAACTTCTCGAAAAAGTACCAAAAGGCAAAGAAGTTTTTAAAGCATTGTGTTTAAGTAATGGTACTACAATAATAATCTCCATATATCTCCATAATCGTACTTAGCCATATACAAAAATATGTGGTGGATTTGACAAATAATATGCAAAATATCTCGACAAATACTAACTTCTCGAAAAAGTACCAAGAGGCAAAGAAGTTTTTAAAGCATTGTGTTTAACTAATGGTACTACAATAATAATCAAATTGAAACGTACACAAAAGTTTGGGGGGGTTTAAAGAACCAAACCCCCATAAAATTTTTATGGGGTGTCTAAATCTCACTATAATTTTTTTTAAGATACTACTGCCATAAGAATGCCACATGTTCATTTTCAATAAAAAATCTCCAATAGTTTTCGATATATTGGAAAAAATCGATTTTCATTTTGTAAATTCAAGGGGCTGTAACTTTTTTTATGTGCACATTTGTACTAAGGTAAGTTAGGTTCAATCAAACTATTTTTGGTCCCAGAATATGTGATTGAATTTATGACCTGTATTTTTGTTACACCGTGTATTATTCCATAAAACGACACTCAAACTGCAAGACGCAAGAGTCTCGCAGGCTTAGTCTTGTTCTTGCTCAAGTCTTGCACGGTCAGTCTTGGTCTTGGTCTTGCTAAAATAAGGCGGTCTTGGTCTTGGTCTTGGTCTTGCTAAAACGCAAGAACAAGACCAAGACTGCAAGACCAAGACCGATTTTGGGCAACACTAATTAGCGAGATAGAAAATGAAAATGAGATCTTGTTGCGAGAAAATAGTTGATGTTTCTTACTCTCATTTCTAGACCTTCAGGCTTTGGAAAGGTTGGGTTGGGTTCAGTTACACATCTTCAAAGAATAAACTCATTGTTAATAAAATAAATAAAACATACTTTTATGTGTATTTTAACGTGTTTAGTACACATAAAAATAATTAAAAGGTACTAAATAAATAAGGTATTGCAGTATTGTTATAAAAGAATGTAATTAAAAATTAAGTGACATGTATTTAATTTTTATCAATATTTATATCGGCAATAAACCACACCTCCATATTTAATTTATAATTTGGTGTTTAAAAATTTGTATCAGAACTTTCATGTTTTTGAAGTGAAAACTTGTTATCGTTTGGTATAGAATTTTGGTGGGTGTAAAGACGTATTGGGCGTCATTGAAAACAAATCGTGACGCTAGAGGTTTGTTTGCGGTATGTCATAATATAGGTACGTAGGTATCCATATACTTATTTAAATTGAATAAAGATACATTCAATATTTTTGCAAAATCTCTTGAATGGACCAAACACGAGCCCCCACGGCGGTGGGGTGGGGGGTTACTTTAAAATCTTAAATAGGAGCCCCAATTTTTTTATTGCAGATTTGGATTACTTACGTAAAAATAAGTAACTATCCGAATTATGGATAGATGGCGCTATAACCGGAAAAAAGGTTATTGGAAATGGAAAATTAAATTAAGAAATGGAAAGTCCCCACTAAAATGGAAAACTTAATTTAGCTTCTTCTATTCTTCTACTCTGCAGCCACACCATTGTCTAATACTACGCAGCCATGAAAGTTTCTTTCGACCAATCCATCTCTTTTCCTCCACTTTTCCTTGTATGATAAGGCGAAGCAGATGGTATTTAGGTCCTCTAATTATATGGCCGAAGTATTCTGTTTTTCTCCTCTTTATGATGCTTATGAGCAGACGTTCTGAATTCAGCATTTGAAGAACATCTTCATTGGAAGTGTGCGAAACCCACGATATTTTTAGGATTCGTCGATTGCACCACAATCCGAATGCTTCTATTTTGTTTAGCATTGTGGTTTTTAACGTCCACGTCTCACAACCATACAATAGGATAGACCACACATAACATTTCAGCACCTTCTTTCGAATATTCATCGACAGGTTTCTGTTACATAAAACTGGTTTCCAGGTCATAAAAGCCTTCCGTGATATTTCGATCCTAGTTATTATCTCTTCATCAGAGTCACAATTTACATTTAACCAGCTGCCAAGGTACTTGAAATGATTTACCCGTTCTAACTCCTCTCCATCAAGAGAAAGCTGACCGTGATCTATATTAATCTTTCCAACTGCCATCCACTTTGTCTTTGAAATGTTCTTGTAAATTTTCAGCAAGAATGGCTGTATCGTCAGCATATCTAATATTGTTGATTACTTCTCCGCCTAGCCTTACTCCCTCTTGTCTGTCATCCAAGGCCTCCCTAAAGATTTCTTCAGAGTACAGATTAAAAAGGGTGGGTGATAAAACACAACCTTGTCGTACTCCACGTTTTATCGGCAGTTTTTCAGTACGACTGTCTCCAATTTGAATAGAGGCTACTGATTGTAATGTAAGTATTTCAGCAGTCTTATATCGTAGTGGTCAATTCCTCCTGCCTGCAGGCAATCGAAAAGTGTATCATGTTGTACTCGGTCGAATGCCTTCTCAAAGTTGATGAAACAAACATAAACGTTCTTTTCTCCCCTACTATACATTATTTATTTATTATTTGGATTTAAACAAGTTTTATTATATTCAAATAATAATAAAAAATTATAATGATTGTATGTATCAAAAAAGCATATACCTTTACAAGACCCTTACTCACCACAATCTAAAAAATCGTGCAAACCGTTTCCGAGATAATTGAGGCGTTCCATACATAAAACTCACTCTGTACTCTGTATACAGCGATGAGCGCGCTAATAATCGCCAAAATAACGCAAAAGATGGAAACATAATACATTGTGAAGTAAAAAGAGATGAAACTTGTAGAGGTGGAAATTATCGATATAAACGTATAACCTAACAGTACATTACATAGTTTCTCCCCTTAGACGTTTCGCAGGAGTATGAAAGTGTCACTGTGGCAGTAGAATTTTATAAAATAGGTACTCCTGTTTAGTCCATGTGGTGAGACCGCTCCCGTCTGGAAAAATTTCTGATTCGGTTTCTTTGTGGATTCCTATTCAAAAATGTCCCCTTTAAACAAATTTGAATGGTGCCGGGCGGAATTTTTGGGCAGAAATTGTTTAAATAATTTTTTTAAACAAATGCAAAAGATCACGTTTTTTTGCTCCGTAACATACATTTTTGAGTTTTGTGTGTCATTGTGAACAAGAAAGGTATCTTGTAAATTTTCTCAGAAATTGATAGTTTTCGAGTTATAGGCGATCTAAAATCTGAAAAATGAGAAAATACCCAATTTCGAGGCTTAAAAACTCATATTCAAATTAGTATTTTTGAGGTTGCCAGATACTTAAATTGAAGACTAAATATTCAGATTCAAGGTTCTGAAGAGACTTCTAATCAGTGATTCCCAAAGTGGTCCAGGTGGACCCCCAGGGGTCCACGAGAGACTCAACGGGGGTCTACGTTGGCGTGAAATAAAAATGGGGGTTCACAAGTTGTAATTGGGGGTCCACGAAAATTCTATAGTGATTTGGTATTTATTTAAACAAATTTGCATTTTTTTATCGTAAAGTATCAATGGGAAAAAGTAATTTAAAATATTATATAACAAGTTATTTTGATTAAAAACAAGTTTTTGATCAAATTTTAGTGTAGAAAACTTTAAAATGCCGTTTTTTACATTTTCATCCATTTCCAAAATACATGTCTTTCAATTTGACTGAAAATTTGCCCACAGATAATTAAAACACAGGACTTTAAGTGTTAAAAAAATTTGTAGAGTTTTACAATACAAAAAAATACGTGGAATAATATCAGTGTCAAAAATATAGGCGGCTACTGTAATTATAAGGTACAATTAACTAGGAAAATATCGACCATATGAAAAAAAAATTGTAGTAATTATTGTAAGGACGATTTATTTAAAACAATTTTAATTTCTATCATTTTTGTCCAAAAGTTGAAAATGGAGGGGATATTGAACAAAAACCACTGCTATCAAACCAATCAGGTCTTATGCTCACGCCTTTACCACATACCGCCTACCTGAAATATTGATTTTAGCAAAAAATAATACAAATCAAAATTGTATAAAATTTAATTCTCTCCACTTTTGTATGGGTACATTTTTGTTCTAAAACTAGTAATAAACGAGATAATGCAATAATTATGCTCTAACTGTCACTATTTTCGCCCCATAACTCAAAAAAAAAACGACGGCACAAAAAAGATTATGATAAAAGAAATTATGAAAATCATATTTTTAACAATTTCAGTCAAAACAGAATAGAATCTTGCTGAGGTAGCTCGGCATGCAAGATCAAATGCTAACCCGACTGGACTATATAATTTTGACTCAGATATTATTGCATGTAACTTTTCTTGTATTGTAAAACTAAACAAATTTTTTTAACCACTTAAAGTTCTTTGTTTTGGCTATCTGTGGGCAAATTATTAGCCAAATAGAAGAACATGTATTTTGGGAATGGAGGAAAATGTAAAAACAGTATTTTAACGCTTTCTACACTAAAATTTGATCAAAAACTTGTTTTAAATCAAAAAACTATTCGTGTTTCATTTTAATTCTTTTAAGTCTGTTATCATTACCATTTTAATAAATAGATCGTAAGAAAATATACCTACTATTTTTTCTTTATTTTTACCACTCCGAATTTAGCACTATTTTCGAAGACGACGAACATTAGTTACCGATGTAATTTCCCGAATTACCACACTGAAATGGAACTGGGCCGGACACGTCGCCCGAATCAGTGATGAGAGGTGGACGAAGAGATTACTTGAGTGGAGGCTGAGATTAGACAAAAGAAGTAGAGGAAGACCTCCTATTCGTTGGACTGACGATCTCAAGAAAATGTCAAGGAATTGGATGCAAAGTGCTCAAAATAGAGCACAATGGACAAAAATGAGGGAGGCCTATGTTCATCAGTTGACGCAAAGAGCTGGGTGATGATGAATGATGATGAATTTAGGGTTGGAACGCACCCGCGATGCCAATTTCCATCGTTAGATCTTCAAATTTGGGGACGAGTTTTGAGAATATGGTACAAATGTAGCAGCAGGGGGTCCACCGAAACCAGTAAATTTTTAAAGTGGTCTACGAGAAAAAATAGTTTGGGAACCTCTGAAATTTATACCGTTGTTTTTTAATTGTTATATATGCGTGTTTATCCGATTTTTTTGCCGGTGCGGCGAGCTCCGTTTCAAAACTCCCCTATTTTCTCCCGAAAGATATTTTTTCTAGATTTTTTGTGACATTCTAAATAAAATAAGTTTCTTGGCATTTTTCTCAAAAGTTAATAGTTTTAAAGTTATAAGCGATTTAAAATCCGAAAATGCGTTTTTTTTGTAATTTTTCGGATTTTAAATCGCTTATAACTTAAAAACTATTAACTTTTGAGAAAAATGGAAAGAAACTTATTTTATTTAGAATGTCGCAAAGAATCCAGAAAAAATGATTTTTGAAATGGAGCGCGCCGTATCGGCAAAAAATCGGATAAACACGCATATTTAACAATTAAAAAACAACGGTATAAATTAAAGTTAGACGCGGATCCCTCTTCAGAATCTTGAAGGTGAATGTTCAGTCTTCAATCTAAGTATCTGGCATCCTCAAAGATACTAATTTAAATATGAGTTTGTAAGCCTCGAAAATGCATTTTTCAGATTTTAAATCGCCTATAACTCCAAAACTATAAATTTCTGAGAAAAATTACAAGATACCTTTCTTGTTTGGATTGACCCAAATGATCTAAAAATATATGTTCCAGATCAAAAAAACATGATTTGTTGTATTTGTTTAAAAAAAAAATTTAAACAATTTATGCCCAAAAATTCCGCCCGGCACCCTTCTAATTTATTTAAAGGGGACATTTTTGAATAACAATCCACAATGAAACCGAATCAGAAATTTTTTTCAGACGGGAGCGGTCTCACCACATGGACTAGTTACAGACATATGTTATCCGCGATAGAAGACGACGACTCGCTTGCATTAGCCTGGCTTATTTTAAGCAAAAACAAAAAAAAATGTTCAACTGTATGGTGTATTCAACTTTTTAAATTTAAAACTGTGACTGAGAGATTTGCTAGATCTATGACTGAGAGATTTGATTAATAAAAGAATGAGTCAAAGAGGTATGGAACGATATGCTTCTTCTTCTTAAAGTGCCCTCTCCTTAATGGAGGGTCACTACTACAATTACAAACTCTTCCCTGTTCTTAGTTGTTCTTATTAGCTGTTCAAAATTTAGCCCTGTCTATTGTCAGATGTTTCCGAGCCACGATAGTCTTTTCCTTCCTGTTTCGCTCTTTCCCTCGATCTTTCCTTTAACTATAAGTTGAGCATATTGGTACTTATTATTTCTCAGTATGTGGCCTAGGTATGAGTGTTTTTGAACTTTCACTGTATTGAAAAGTTCTCTTTCCTTGCCCATCCTATGCAGCACTTCTTCGTTTGAGGTATGCGATGCCCATGCCATTTTGATGATTCTCCGGTAGATCCACATTTCACGATATCCACATTCAACGATATGCTGCTTATGCGAAATTCATATTTTTTGATACACCTCATATAATATTAAAAGAATTGGGTATCCGATGGTTTGATCTTAAGGTTTTACTTTTGTACAGTTGAGTCGGCGAGTCTTTACCCGTGCGTCATCATTTAAAGCATACGAAATAAGTCGGAAATCTATTTCACGCAACAACAAGTGACAGAAAGTGGCTACTGTTCCGATTACTAGTTTTACTATAAAATTTGACGTTATCAAATAAATAGAATGTCAAATGTAAGTTTTGCTTCAAAATTTTTGGCAGAATTGCAGCTACATTTGAAATGCATTAATAAATATTTTTAATATCATTAGTGATTAATAAATAAACAATTCATAAAAAATAAAATTTAATATACAACAATGCTTACAGTGTGTTGGAGCGGATGTAATTTCGGCCGGAAAAAGGGCAGGTACTAAATGCCGGTAGGTAAATTCGGCCGGAGGTTTTAAGTTGCTTCCTTATCTCATAGATATTTTCGGCCGCAAATCAAATAAAATAACAGAATGCTTAATATTAAAATATTTCTTTATTTCAATAAAATTATTACATCAACTTATTTCTATAACTTAAGTTCTCAACAGGGTGTCTAAGTTTTATTTACTTCTTATTCGTTTTGAACCGAAATTTTGCTAATTTTAAAAAATTAATATATTATATTATATATTACACAGTACAATTTTCAAAGGAGGAAGACCTAACCCTTCGTCAAAACCTAACTTTCGGGTATTAGAGTGTAGAGTACCCCAGGAGTGTAATTACCAATATTTTAATCTCATCGTAAACATCAACCCCTCGGCCGAAATTACCCCTGTCATAAATGGTACCCCTTGATTTATGCAGGTAGGCCAAGGGATTACCGGCCGAAATTACGCCCGCCGGTGTGTTGATGTAATAGGTTTTTTTATTATTTATTTAAAAGTATTTTGCAATATGTTGAGTGTCAAAAATAAACAAAAGTAATGCCATTGACTAAGGACAAGAAGGATTTTACCCACTGATAAAATCAAAGTACAATTTTTAAAAGAGTTTTATAGGAAATAATATTATATTTTATAACTACTAACTAATTAATTGTCATTTTATTCACTTTGACGGAAACGTAAACACAATTACTTCTTTACTGTGTGAATGACGTTAGCTTTGTATTTTTTAAATATTAATTGCCAAAATATAATTACTTACCTTAAAATTTGAAAGTCCAATATAAAATTAGTTGTGACAACAACTGTTTGTGTAATATAAAGAAACTTCAAAACGCAAAAATTCGACAAAAACCGCAAAAAGTTCAACTGACTGACAGCCACAAAATTAAACAAATCAGAAACGTCAAACAAATTGTGCTTAAAATATGAAAACATACCGAATCGTCTTTTTTTGTTCCTATCTCTTTTCAATGCACTGAGTCTAGATGGTTCACAAAAATAACATGTGTTTTAACTTAATAACAAACGGCAGCTGGTTTGTCATGGGTTTCATGCGTGGAAGAGAATGATGCTATGGTTCTTTTCATGAGCATTTTTCAGTGCGTCACAGTTTTTCGATTTCTCTCTAACGCATTAAATTGTTTGTGACAGAAAGAAACGCACGTCGCTGATTACATTTCGTCTGTGTCATTTATAACATTTAATCTAGTTATCAATAGATGGCGCTAATAATATAATATTAAATAATATTATATTATTCTATATAAAAAAAATTTATTCTGTACAATTTATAAGACTATACAAATCAAAGAAAATACCATTTTATAAATGCAATAAACAAAATTGATTTGTTTTTATACCAAATTGCAAATAAAATGTGACAACTGTGAGATTTAACTAAAATGTCATGTTAGAATAAATGTCATAAATGTGTATTTATCACGGACTAACCTTTTTTTCTATCATTTGTGACGAACTGAAAAATGCTCATGAAAAGGACCATAGATAAAAATTATGTGTTTTATCTCGCCAGGTATTAATGACGCACGGGTAAAGACTCGCGGACTCAACTGTATGAAGAATAACTTTTTTCGTAAAATTAATCATACAAAAATTTTTCGTATATAGCCAGCTTAAGTGGACACGCTGTAGGGGAGACCGGGGCACAGTGGTCACATTTTTTGCAAACATCTCTACGTTACTATGGTCTAGTAGGCATCATTGAACACAAAAATTAATTTCTTGGGTATTTTAATAAAATCGCAGTTTGATTTTTTTAAAATGCAAAATTATATGTCCACTGTACCCCGAAGCGGGGTACACTGGTCACAGCAGCGGGGTACAGTGAACACATTAATTTTAACTAGAGTTTATTCTGTTAATTACTAAAAAAACAATACAGCAAATGTACTTAAGTCGGCACCTACAATATTATTCAATATTTTAAGGTATAAACTTGATATTAAAATGTAATAATCCTTGTGTTCTCGACATACTACCTATAGGTAGTTTTGTTGGATCCGGTAAGAGCAAAGTCACTTTTCATGTATCCGTCAACATGTAGGTTGTCGCTTCCTGGTTTGTTAGAAAATTAACGGTGTAATTAGATACCATAATTTTTTGTACTTTACCAATAAAATACCTGGCATCTTCCTTTTCACATATTTTACCAAAATGTAGCTATTCAGTTTGACCATATCAGTGTTAAAATTTAGACAATGTTCTTCATTTTATGTCTCAACACCCCAGTCTTCATCCATATCGTCTTCAGTGTCTATCATGACGATCTCTTCATCTGCTGAGTCATCTGATGTGTCCTAATCATGCGTCTTCGAAACATATTTGATAATGTTAGTTCCTATAACTCTTTTAATTTTTTTTGCATTTCTACGTTTCTGTTAGCTTGCTATGCTACGTTCTTCTTTATCTCTTATTTCGTGTAAGTTTGGCTTATCGGTTAAAATTTTTTAAGTAGTCTTTTTGCGATTTGTAGACTTTGATTTCAACTGAACAACTTTTGGTAACAGAAGAATCATTGCTGATGTCACTATCGAATCTTGTTTTACGATGCTGTTTTCAGGTGTTTTTTGTTGATCAATTATTGTTAACTCTGTCGTCTTTTGTTCCTGAGTGGTTTGTCCGTGTTGGGGTAAAGGCATTGAGTCCGTAATTGTTGTGGTGCGCTCCAAAGTAACTCTACTTGGTGCCGCCACTGGTGAACTTTTATCATCAACAATTTCTTGACTTTCAGGAACAACTAAAGCATAGCTTCTTCGCTGGTAAGAACAATTTCCGTTTTCCTCTTTCTGTTTCCACCTATTTCCTAAAACAGTTTATACAAAACACTGGAATTTTCTAATGGGGGTACAGTGGTCACTCCTCGCATTATGAGAAAGTAGTGACCACTTTACGCCTTTTTGAAATGACCACTGCGCCCCAAAGTATAAATGTGTTTTACCTGTTTATATCTTAAAAAAAAAGAAGGTTATTCTTCATATTTTTATGGGACAGTAGTATTAATACATGTAACAATCAACTACATAAAGAAAATAATACTTACTTTAATCTTATCCGCCAGAAATTTGACAAACTTTTGAGATCGAGTTACTTGACATTCACAAATTTGAGGTTAGGCTTTTTATCGGAAATCTGCTTTACATACTATGTCGTATTGTAAACACCAAGACTTGGACTTATGTTTGCCTTTCTCTACTAGGTGGCCATATTAGTATCGCATTCCATTTAAAAGATATTTTCAGGTGACCACTGTGCCCCTATGTCCACTTTGCCCCGGCCTCCCTTATATATACAGACAGGGGCTAAATTACAGAAAATAAATTTATTTTCTCTAGAATGGACGATTCTTGAGATAAATCCCGAAACAGGTCGATTTTTATTTTTAGATTATAATTTTTTGACATATATATCATATTAGTGACGTCATCCATCTCGGTGTGATGACGTAATCAATGAGTTCTTAAATGGGTATAGGGGTTATGTGGCAGCTCATTTGAAAGGTTACTCAGTCCTCTATTCAGTAATATAAACATTGACATCGTTATTTATACTGTGTGACCAAAAAATATTTTTTGAATTAAATTAATTGACGCAAAAAGAAGAATGTATGTAATTTATTTAATTCAAAATAAATTTTACTGCTGTCAGACAATAGACAAAAATGTTTATTTACAAAATTAACGTTGCTTTTCGTTTAAACTAATTGTTCAAACTGACAAGAGGCAGGTGGGAGGCAGTTTGACATTTAATTTAAGCGAAAATCAATGTTTATTTGTGAAACAAATATTTTTTTCTATTTTCTGACAGCTGTAAAATCTATTTTGATTTAAAAAATTTATATCATTCTTCTTTTTGCGAAACTTAATTACATTCAAAAACCATTTTTTGACCACCCTGTATAAATAATGATGTTAATGTTTATATTGCTGAATAGTGAATTGAACTACCTTTCAAATGAGCTACCACACGATCCCTATTCCCATTTAAAAAATAATCGATTACGTCATCACGCCCAAATGGATGACGTCACTAATATGATATATATGTCAAAAAATTATAATTTAAAAATAAAAATCAACCTGTTTCGGGATTTATCTCCAAAATGCCCCATTGTAGAGAAAATTAATTTATTCCATAATTTTGCTCCTCACTATAGGAATATCCTATACAGGGTGTCCAGAAACTCTCCCGACAAACAAACACCGGATATTCCTCAGATCATTTTAGTACAATTTAAGGCTATTCACCTAGTTCGAAAATGTTTTCTAAGGAAGCTAGATCTCTTTACAGATGGCGTCTTGTAATTAGTTTTTTTTTTCAAATATCTACTAATAATAATTGTAGGGCAAGGGTTATTTTACCGCATAACTTTTTTATCTTTATCTCTTAAGCATTTCTGATAAATTACTTCCACTTTGGATTATTAAATTGTGAGGTATTCTGGTACTAAAAGGTACTCTTGTTATAAGTCGCTCAGATGCAAAGTTTTCTAGAAAAATCAATTTGAAAATTTTTCGTTTTTTTAATTTGAAAAAAATCGTTATCGTGTATACGGGATATTTATTAGTTCATAAAAGAGCGGTAGACGAACCTTTTTTTGTAGAAAAATATACCACTATTGCTAGTTATGATCGCCCAAGTTCAGCTCATGGAGGTACCCCAATTCTTTCTACAAATAGTGATTTTTCTTTGGTAACAAAATGAAGCCTTTTTTGAGTTTTCATTAGTTTACAATATGAATCTTAATCTTTATATTATTTGGATTTATAGATCGTCTGACTGTTCCGTGGAATTAATTTATAAGAACCTGCTTAATTTGTTAGATGACCTGCCCCATAAAAGCAGAAAAATTGTATGCGGGGACTTCAAGATTAATTATTATGCTGCTGCTTTTGCTACACAAATATCCTTGGTCAACATATTTGAATCATATGAAAAATGACATCTACCATAATTGATTATATTGTCTCAGATTTCTCACCCTTTGATGTCCGCTCTACAATTAATAATGCGGGACTATCTGATTATGAATACATGTATACAAAGTTTAACGTCTTGAGCAAACCCTCTTCGAAAACCAGACGTTTAGACAGGATTTTTTCTGCTCAGAACTTTCGTAAATTCCAACATTTATGTGTATGCTTAACCTCTGAGTGGCATTTTCCTTCTATGGACGTGGACTATAATTTCAGTGATTTTTTTGTTGAATAATAAGCTTGTCCATATCTTCAGTAAAACATTTCCTTTAACTACAATTAAGACAAAACATCGCAAACCCTGGACTACGAAAGGTATTCGCATATCAGCCAGGAATATACGTTCACTACTCTACAGAAAGAAATTTACTACCAACGTCTGTGTCACTGAATATATTACCAAGTACAGGGCAACATATCTAAAACTTATCAAATCATCTAAAAAGGTATACTATCAAAATCTTCTGGGAAACTCTAAAAGTGCTGCAAAAGAAACTTGGTCCATAATAAACGATCTTCGGAATAAAACTCATACAGCTCAATTTTTTCCCTTCCTGACCCTGAAATTCTAAATGAATAAATACTTTGTTATTGTGAGTAAAAATATACCATCGACTATTCTGCCACAAGATCCCATTTCCTATCTCCCTAATTCAGGAAAGGTCTCAAAGTCATTCTTTATAAGACCAATTAGTACATCAGAGCTAATCCAAAGAATCAATAGTGTGGAAAGCAAAATCACTATCAAAATTTTCTCAAATCTGCCAAATAATATGTCACAAGTCCTCATCTCACTAATTAATAATTCTTTTGAATAAGGTAATTTTTCAGAGTGCCTAAAGACAGCCATCATTATTTCTCATCATTTTTATTAAAAAAAATGTGTTTGTATGTGTACTTTGTACGCACGTAAGAGGTTATACTTCTATTATATTTCAACGACATAAATATACTTTCGAACAGTTTATTTATATTTTTATATCACACTAATTTTCTATATTTTAGATCAAACTAATTTTTACTTACTACTTTCCAAAAAAATTTTATTAAAACAATACCAAATATTAGAAAAAAAAATAGAAAACACCTGGATTCGAACGGGGGACCGCTTGATCTCCAGTCGAACGCTCTACAATGAGCTATACTTATTTTGTTTTTGCGGGTGCAGACTACAATATTTCTCAGACATAGTGTCAAATTGACCAAGTGAACTATAAAAATACTTTAAATATTACTTATTACCTTATTCCCGAGGTAGATAAATCCAAAGATACAAAAATTATAATAAATATATTTACTAAAAACATTAATATATTCTCTGCACACCTTTTTTTGGACGAATACATAAATAACTTAAAACATTTAGCAACGAACTCCATACTGTTTATGTGCGCATGCTCGCAGAATAATAAAAATTCACTCCCAATCGCGCCTAAAGAAGTATAACTTCAAAAATCATCAAATACGTCATAACGCCGAGATAGATGAAGTCACTGGTATAATATATATAGGGTGAGGCAGATAAAGGGCCTATTAAAAATATCTCGAGAACTAAAGGCAACTGAATCATGAAAATTGGAATAAAGGAGTTTAAGCGACTGATCTATTTAATGAAAATATTTTCATCTATTTGGTACTTCCGGTTATACCGAAAGTTGCTTATAACTTCGTTTTTTTAAATGGGACACCCTGCATATTTTCACATTTTTGGATTCTCGTTGATTTCTTCTTTTTTTAAATGTGAGGTTTTGTAATATTATACAGGGTAGTTTAAAAGATAATTACGTTTTTTATTAATTTCGTAGCAACTTTCATACCCTGTAGAATTGTAGTAGTTTGACATCAAAAATTCTATTTATATTTAGATGATTTTTAATATAGTCTACTATTGTTAAGAATTATTAGTATAGCTAAATTTTTAATTTTACTATACAGGGTTGGTCGAAACTCGGAATAAGTATTTTCTGAGTTTTTTTAAACGGAACACCCTATATTTTAGTATTGTAATGAAATGATATTTTATGGTACTTTTTAATTTCTTAAGCATTCCTTATACCTAGCTGCTTTAATTTGTGCTTAATTGTTAACCGCAGCAACAATCTTAAATTTAGAAGTTTATTTAAATGTGCAGTACGTAGGTATTTTGATAGCCCAACCATTATTGGCAATTTTAAGTATCAGTCTAGATTAATATGCATTTATTTTCGAAAAATTATTTGTGATAGAACTTTTTCACGGCCAACTTAAAAAAATTTCACGTATTTTGTGTTGGAATTAATGTTTGGATTTAATCACCAATTACTCACAAATTAAAGCAGTTAGGTATAGGGTATGCTTAAGAAATTAAAAAGTACCTAAAATGACATTTCATTGCAATACTAAAATACAGGGTGTTCCATTTAAGAAAACTCAGAAAATACTCATTCCGAATTTCGAGCAACCCTGTATACTAAAATTAAGGATTTAGCTATACTAATAATTCATGACAATATTAGACTATATTAAAAATTATTTAATTGTAAATAGAGTTTATTATGTCCAACTAAGTACTACAATTCTACAGGGTGCGAATGATGCTGCGAAATTACTAAGAAAACGTAATTATCTTTTAAACTAATCTCATATTTTAAGAAAGAAGAAATCGAGGAGAATCCAAAAATGTGAAAATATACAAGGTGTCCTATTTAAAAAAACGAAGTTATAAGCAACTTCCGGTATAACAGGAAGTAGAAAATAGATGAAAATATTTTCATTAAATAGATCAGTCTTCAAAACCCCTTTATTCCAATTTTCATGATTCAGTTGCTTTAAGTTCCCGAGATATTTCTAATAGGCCCTTTATCTGCCTCACCCTGTATATGCCAAAAAATCATAATCTTATATATTAAAAATCAATTGCTGTTCGTTAGTCTCGCTAAAACTCAGAAATGGCTGTACCGATTTGGCTAATTTTGATGCAGAATTATTTGTGAAAGTTCAGGGAAGGTTTATAAGGTTTTATATAGTCATGTTGATAGCCACCAAAATATTTACATCTATGTGTATAAAATTCTCTTTTCACAGTGTTAGTTTTCGTATTCCTCCGAAACGGTTTGACCGATTTTTATGAAATTTGTCACGTGTATGCCGCAGGATTTAGAATAGGTTGTTATCTATTTTTCATACCCGTAGGTCATAAGGCGGTTTGCCCATGACACCGTAACTCTCACAATAATGACGTGAAGAATACGAAATTAAGCAGGTATACTCCTAGCTGAATTCTCAACAGAACCGTACTAATAGCCCAATGCATGACCGTTTTGGAGTGTAATTTCCAGGGGCAACTCCGAATAGCATTAAAATTTGGATTCAGGTTCTACTTACCCTGAAGGCCGGAAATGGATAAACTGACTTATTTTAAGCACCTTTTGTTCTATAAAGTTTTTTACGTAAGTCAATACTTTTCCAGTTATTCGCGATTTAAAATGTTGATTTTTCGACAAAAAAACTACGTTTTCAGACAGTTTTTTCCAAATAACTCAAAAAGTAAATATTTTATCGAAAAAAATATTTTCAGTAAAAGTGTAGCCTATAAAAAAACGAAAAAAATTGTGTACCAGTAAAGTCTACAAATTGAGTAGAAGCAAAGTTGTAGCTCATGAAAAATACGTTCTTATTCATCTAATTCCAAATCGAATAATTCAACGCGAAATCACCGAATAAATAAGCGTTTTTCGGGAAAACTTTATTAACATTCTTAAAGTATCGAAAAAAAGCTTATTATGTGTTTTTTACAAAAATTTACAGCATCAAAAATAAACGAGTTACACTGAAAAAATGGTGGCCCCTTTTTTTTGGTAAAAAAAAATCGTGAAACCTCCCTCTATCTAGCACCCTAAATGAAATTAATCGTTTGGCTTTACCATCTGTTTTAACTGTATGTGTATTGTTTATATGATCTGTAAGTTTGATTAGTTTGAAGTGCTTATTTTTGAAAACATTTGGTTTTATAGTAAAAAAAAATTCTAAAAATTTTTGATAAAATTAAATTTTTTCAAAATAACTTAAAAAGTATTAGTGATAAGAAAAATCTTAAAGAGTAAAAAAATGTAGGTTTTGCTATTATAAATATGCCAGTTTCATTCTGTTTCTCCGTAAGACAAAAATTGGTTAAGATATGGTTGTTCAAAGTTTGCATACACTCGTGATTAGTGACCCATTCAAGCTTTCTCAATTATAACCCTTTCAAAAATAAACATTTTAAACCAGTGAGACTGACAGATCATATAAAAAATATATAGGTAAGTACATTGTTTGTAAAGCGGTAGCGATTAATTTCATTTGGAGAGCTAAACACGGCGAGATTTTCATGATTTTTTACAAAAAAAAAAGAGGGCCAACTTTATTTTGAGCGTAACTCGCTTATTTTTAATGATAAAACTTTTGTTAACAAATTAAAACAAAGCTTTTTATAAACACTTTAAAAAAGTTTAAATGGGTTTTTCCCGAAAAGTGCTTAATTTTTCTGTGATTTCACCTTAAAATATTCGATTAGGAATTAGACGAATAAGAACGTATTTTTCATGAGCTACAACTTTGTTTTTATTTGATTGATAGACTTTACTGATATATCATTTTTTTGGGATTTTTATAAGCTACACTTTTGTTAAGGATATTTTTTTCGATAAAATATTTACTTTTTGAGTTATTTGCGAAAAACCGTCTGAAAATGTAGTTTTTTTCTTGGCGACAAACAAACATTTTCAATGGCAAATAACTCGAAAAGTATTGACTTAAGTAAAAAACTCTATAGAACAAAAGTTGCTTAAAATTAGTCAATTTATCCATTTCCGGTCTTATCTTGAACGTATGTTTTTTTTACCCCCGAGAAGGGGTGACTGTCACCCCCCAAGTAAAAGCAATCAACGGCACAATTTTAACTTTGAAGTGGAGGGTAAGTAGAACCTAAATCCAAATTTTCATGCAATTTGGAGTTGCCCCTGAAAATTACACGGTATCGCCGAATTTCCCGTTCATTTACTGGGCTATAAATGTTTTTCTCTAGCGTAATCGGTTTCCAAAATAACGAGCCGTAAGCCGTAGAAAAATTCTGAGCACACGAGAAGAACGAGCGACAAATTTCATAGTAGAGAAGTGTAACAGTTTAACTTTGGGACTCAAATTGGGCAAGATATGAATTTTTTAATTTTGAGAAATTTCCAAAAAATTGGTATCTACAAACAGAATTTTTTCTCACGAATCATAAGCCTTATATAAATTATGAGCACACCTATAGAACTAGCGGTAAATTTCATGAAAGAGAAGTGTAACTTTTATACTCAAATTGGACAAAATAGAAATTTTTTAGTTTTTCGAGATTTTCAAAAAAAATCTCTAAACGGAACTTTTCTGACGAACCGCAAGAATGAGAAAAATTCTGAGCAGACAAAAAGAACAAACAGCAAATTATATAATTTTATTTAATTTTAATTCAATTTAATTAATTTCATTTAATTAAATTAAACAAAAAAATATATTTAATAATTTCAAATATATTAAAAACAAATTTAAGATTGTAATTCCTACACTACAAACTTTATTTTGTTACTTCTAACTAAACTACATATATTATTACGTCAAACATCATGTGTAAATTAATTGATAATAATAATAAAACTTCATTCATATTGAGCATTTTTTGTTTATTAATTATGAATTCCTTTTGTTTATTTTAAATTTATTGTATACAAAAGTTTAGCTTTTTTTATTTTCTGAGGCAGTACGAAGTCTGCCGGGTCAGCTAGTTTAAAAATAAAAATCGAACACTCTCGGGATTTTTGAATTTATTCCATAATTTTGAACCTCTCTATGTATCTGATCTTCAATACAAACTGACTTTTGTTTGATTGCAAATTCTTGTTTTAGATTTAATAAGATGCAAAGAAAGTCCTCAATACCGCACAAAAATATATTATGTTTCACCGTTTTTATAACTTCTTGTCTTATTCTAACTGTATTCTATTACGATAATACTATTCTTAACTATGCAGCACCTTTTGCTACAGAAGAGATTGCTTTTGTGGAAGGTAAGTATTTTGTCAAACCTTTTTAATTATGATGTGGGAATAAATAATAGGATTATTTCATTCATATAGATTCTGATCAATAGAAAGCTACAAAAATAGAAATTACAGAGGTAATTTTTATTGATAATTCCCTGATGTCAAATATGACATCGATTAATGTTTTACAACTTGTCAAAGAGAACACCACGTCACCACGAACAGGTTTAGCAAATATTCAGGCCAAGATATCTATAAAATATTAGTTAAAATGATTTAAGAACACAATTTTATTCATGAAATTAACTTACCGAAGTACTCTCGAGCTCTTCAGTATTGTCGATTTGTTTTGACCTTGTGAGACTTTGACTAAAACTGTCAAAGTTTCACTCGGGATACATATCGATAATTTTAGAGCTCTCATGTAATTACTACTGATAATTTGGATGCACAAACCGGTAAAAACAATAGAGAGCTATCGAAACCCTATTTAACTTCGCCCTTTAATAAAAGATATTTTATTTTGACCTAAATATGCATGCTTATGCTTATACAGAGTGGCCCAAAAGTCTGGAAACGGCCAATTATCTCGTAAATTGCTAGTCATAATAATTGTACAAAATTTGAGGTATACCTATTTTGGGATACGGAGATTCCATATTTGATACTTGCAATGTTGCCAGATTTGCCGTTTCTCTTATATTATTAGTAACTTTTGTTTTTCAAATTCATCACCCTGTAGATTCAGTCATTATTGGAATCTCCGATTCAATACGAGTTCACACATATGTAACACTCATGATTTTATGTAGTCTGGAAGGTATTAAATACATAAAACAGTGCAAAATATTATGTAGATTTTAATAAATTTAAATATTTAAATATAGAATGCTGTGATTTTGACATTTGTTCACCATTTACATCATTAACTAAAACTGACAGTAGTTGTGTTTTGAAAAGTTCTGCAAGATAAATTGCTTCTCTAAAATGGCTCTTAACGAAAAAGAACGAATTACAATTCTAATGATGATGAGAGGATACGCTGACAGAAAAATATCTCCTATTCATAAGGCGACGATACAAAAAACTATAAAGCGATTTGAGGAATCTGGAGAAGTAACAGATATATACCGATCAGGTAGACCGAAAAGCAGCGCACCCTCACGCAGCGCAGGATTGCACAAGTACATGATGTAGGTCATTCTTCAGTTTTACCTGTATTACGTAAGAATAAATTTCAGTGATACAAACTTATTGCAAGAATTAAGTGTAGATGACTTTGATCTTAGATTACAGCACCAGTAGAACCACTCTCCGAAAAATTTGAAGTAAAATCTGTAGTCGCGCATGGCGAGCGCGCAATGTTCTTAGTCGCTTTTGTCTCACTCTTGCATTGCTAGTCGCATAGAAACGTACGGGTTTTAACAGGGAAAACCCGCATCCGCCACTGGTGAATTATCAATTGCGTACTGCCGGTATTACTTCTTGAGATCAAAGTGCCGACAGAGAAGTGGTTATGTCCATTACAGTTTACTGAGGTAATGATGGATAAAATTGAAAATGATGAAAATTTCGTTAACAGAATATGTTTTTCCGATGACGCAACCTATACACTATGTGGAAGTGTAAATCGACACAATTTAAGGTACTGGAGTGACGTAAATCCACACTGAATGCGTGAAAACTATGCTCAAAGACCACAAAAATTAAATTTATGGTCAGGTATAGTAGGTAGGTACTCAGTTAATTGGGCCTTTTTTATCGAAGGAAATTTAACGTCAGATAGTTACGAAATGAAATTAATTCGAAATGAAATTGTACCTACACTGAAAAACTTTTTTTTTTTGACAATTTTAATCAGATATGGTTTCAGCAAGATGGAGCTCCAGCTCATTTTGGTGTATATGTTCGGCGTTATTTATATGAGATATTTCTCGGACGATTGATTGGTAGACGAGGTAGAATTGAATGACCTCTACGTTCACCTGATTTTAATCCTAAAGTTTATTTTTATTGGGGATACTTGAAAAATTCAGTTTACAAAGCTAAACCAGCAAGTTTTGCGGAGCTAAAGCAACGAATTATCGATGAATCTCGAATAATTTCTAGACAATCATGGGGAAATGTGGTAGACGCATTCTACCATCGATTAGGATTAGGGTACTGTCAACTCACAAATGAAGCACATCTTGAACACTTGATAAAGTAACCATTATGTTAAAAAATGTTGTAATCTATCAATTGTTACGTTTTAATGTAGTTGAAAATAGTTAGTATTAAACAATTTATTGAGACAACTAGGCGTTGCCAGACTTCTGTTTTATTTAAGACCTTCCAGACCACATAAAATCATAAGTGTTACATATGGTTGAACTCATATTTATTGAATAGGAGATTCCAATAATGACTGAATATACAGGGTGATGAATTTGAAAAACCAAAGTTACTAATAATATAAGAGAAACGGCAAATCTGGCAACATTGCAAATATCAAATATGGAATCTCCGTTTTCCAAAATAGGTGTACCTCAAATTTTGTACAATTATGACTAGCAATTTACGAGATAATTAGCCGTTTCCAGACTTTTGGGCCACTCTGTATATGTCAAAAGTGTCAAAATAAAGGGTCTTTTATTATAGGATGACGGTTTTCGATATCTCTCTAATACATATTTTTAAAGACAAAACAGAGCACTGTGGTTTTTTAAATATTTAGTTATTAAACTTAAGGGGTAGGCGCAAAATCTTGGTCCAATGCTATTTAAATGCATTAATTTTTTTCGGATACTGAGAAAACTAATAAGTATTTTTATAAAATTTTAACGCAGAATAAAAGATTACATTATTACCGATAGCCGAAAGTCCCTGAAAACTTCTATAATGTTTATTTTAATAAGTTACAGGGGTGAAAAAAAAAGAAAAAATTAAATCTGATTTTTAATTTCAAATATTTCATTCAAAAGAAACTTTTTGTTTATTCTGTCCTAAGAGCTTATATTATTATATTAGGAATTGTCCTAATGGACAATTCCTGAATCACCTTCGCTACGCAGATGATATTGTCCTGATAGCTGAAGACAAAAATGAGCTCCAAAAATGCCGAAAGAGCTAGATACAAAAGCGAGAAATATAGGGTTAAAAATTAACTTTCATAAAACAAAAACAATGACTAATACCAACGAAAACTGTACAATAACTATTCAAAATGAAGAAATCCAAGAAGTGCAAGAGCATATATATAAAGAAAGATTAATCTTTGCAGATTATTTAAACAGTAAAGTTTTAAATAATGGAGAAATCTGCAATCCAAAACTCAATGTGTATCAATTGTACGGCCTAACGTTTTCGTGAATGTTTATTCACTTCTTCAGGGCTGAAATAAAGAAAATGTCAATTAGCCACATATATTCCATGTAAAATGTTAGTTTTCATTACCAATACGTAGAATTTAAAGTTACGTTGTTCAGTATTAAAAAAGACGATATGCACAAAAACATATTTTTTTTTTGTTTGAAAGTAAAAAACGAAAACACAACACCAGTTTTCCAAAGTGAGGTAAACTCTTTCTGGAGAGAAAAGGGGAAGCCTACGTTTAAGAATGAGCGAAATAATCTATAGATATAGATAGAAATGCTATCAAACTATCACAGAGAAAAATAAATAGCTGAATCTTGATATTTTTATGTTTTAAAGCAAAACCGAATATGTAATAAAATAATTACACATCCGAGAACCTGGAATTACGAAAATAGAAAAGTCTTAAATGCTGCTAATATTTATTTTATTATTTTTGTTTATTTCTTTTCTTTTTTGTTTTTTCTTACACAATGTTTATTTCAATTTTATAATTTTACCTTAAAAAATTATATAAATTTTGTTTTTTAGTTCAAAATGAAACCAGTGTCGATGCATTAAACATTTCTAGCACTACCACCAAATCGGCAGATGTGCCTGTAAAGCTAATATTTTCGGAGGGTACTAATACTTCGCACAAAAGTATAACTAATTCCATACTTCAACCTTTAACGAATACATCAAATATTACAGCCGATACATCCACTACAAGTAGTACCTTAAATCGTGTTACAAGTGCAAGAAGGAGTTCGTTTTATAATACGTTAAGTAGTACTTATGGTTCAGTAACGGATAATGACGTAATCTACTCGACACATACAATTACAAAGAGTACTATTAGTACTACTTCTAGTCCTAGTACTATCTTGGAAAATTTTAGTACTGATGACATTATCTTCGCAAGTTTAAGAACTGATAGCAGTATCTTGAATAATTTAAATACTGACTACTTTACAGAAACGATTCCTCGTGCTTCTCTACTAAATTTAACTACGTTACCTCCTTCAGGTAAAAATTCCTAGTATATATCTTTCAACTTAGCTTTCTTCCAACAAATTGTACCGGGTGCTCCAATAAGAATGGCTCTCGGTCATATATCATGAACCGTTTATAGTACAGCTTTGGAAAAATAATTTATAACAAATGTTGCCTCAGGAAAAACCTGGAAATTATTTTCATACCTATTGTAAGTCCACCGCTGGAGGGCGTAATTGGATATCAAAAATAAAAAAATCAAAATTTTACAAAATGTACCTAATGAAAGGGCACGAAATCCGATCATAGTATTCTGCGCATATTGGATTTCACAAGTTTAAGTTATACCTTTGCCAATAAGATGTGGGGGTGAGTGAGAACCTTGTTATGAAAGAATGGCTGTAAGTCCGGTTCTGCTAAATCAATTTTTGTAAGCTTGGTCCTTTTCGTCAACTAAATGTAATAGTTATAATTTCGAAACAGCCTAAAAAGTAATATGCCAGCTACGCGGCGCTACTTAATTTTTTTCAGAAATTTAGTTTTATTTGGAAAATATTAAACACAAGTATGTATTTTTAATCCTGTATTACAAAATTGGAGCAAATTAGCAAACAGAATAGCGAAGACCGCATGTCGATACCTTTTTTCTATCTCAAGATATCTTAAGGTACGTGTAAATTTTAAACATAACTGTTACTGTCACCGGTAAAAGAAGTTAAGGAAATCAAAATAGAATTAAGTGGTGGGCTAGGGAAAAAATTAGAACGGTAAGAAGTATATATTCACTTCAAAAGGCAACAATCATGTGTCAAATCAGTAAAATATAAAAATTTGTTAATTGATGTTTCATTGCGGTTTGTTTCTATTAAATTTCATATAAAATTTATACAGAGTGAAATTCAGGATGATTCTTACAAACGAAGAAGCAATTGGCATGATAGCCACATTCTTTGAATGCTTGAGAAAATGCAACTGTTGCGGCTAGAATATATATTATATGCAATGCAATATCCCCAAAAACTTTACCCAAGTAGTAGAGATTTAGTCGGCTCATTCACCGTTTAAGAACGACAGGAAATGTAAATCTTCTTGTTTATAGAAGACGTGGCAGAGGTCGCTCGGAGGAAAAGGCCATAAATGTTTTAGCATATGTGCAATTTAATCCCCATTTAGGTATAAGGGTATTAGCTAGAGACTTGGGAATACGTAGAACCACCATTCAACGTATTTTGGTAGAAGCCAGGTAAAATCATTGAGGGTATAGATAGTAGTACATATCTATTATACTATGTCTATGGTATGGTATCTGATTTATCCTCAGTTATTGTCGCGTATTTTGTGGTCAGATGAAGTTACATTTAGAAGTGATGGTACAGTAAACCGTGATATTGCGCATTACTGGTCACAGATAATCCACGTTGGATGGAAGAGGTTCAACATCAAGGTCGGTGGTCGATAAATGTATGGTGTGGTATATTAGATGGTCAGATAATTGGACCCTTTATTTTCGATAATGCTGTTAATAGTGAAAGCTATCTAATTTTTTTAAGGAATGAATTGCCTCTTCTTCTGGAGGATGTGCCGCTAGCGTTTCGTAGGTCCATGTTGTTTCAGCACGATGGTTGTCAGACGCATTTCTGCAGAGTAGTTAGAGATTTTTAGATGAGGCATTCGCTGATAGATGGATTGGACGTGAAAGCATATTTTTGACCAGCCAGGTCACCAGATTGACTTGTTTTAGACTTTTATTTATGGAGATGGATTAAAGACTTCGTTTTTGCAACTAGGTCCACTACTCGAGGATACATGATCCAGAGAATACGAAACGCCATTCAAAGCATTTTTTCGAGAGCATAAGTTGAGACTGTTGTTCAATCTACTCTTGAAAGAGTAAATGCTTGAATCGCAAATGATGGACAAAAAGGACCAGGTAACACTCCTTATGGAAAAGTGGTCCCGGTCAAATTTGATGAAAGGTTGGTCAATGATACTCCTTGATGTGTAGATTAAAAAAGTCCATTGCACCTGGGTCTGAATAACTACTATTCTCGAGTTACAGCCTTCTGAAGTTATTGGATTCGAGTGCTCGGTTTACGTTAAGTGCACTAATTTACGGTCAAGTGAACGAAAATATTTATTATTAGAAGAAGAGAAACTCATGTTCTTAATACATACTTGCGTGTTGTATATGAATTCGTGGTCAAAAATAGTTGGATCGTATTTTAGTCTTCAGAAAACCTCCGAAAAGTCTTCAGAAAACTAAAGAAGTGCGATATAAAAGGTGCTGCTAGATCGATATAAGCATTTTCATGTTTTCATGAATGCTTCTCAGTTATGGAATACCAGCAAAACTACAGTTCCGTCTTATCTTTAGAAAACTACTAAGAAACATGTTCCAGAATAATTAAAGAAAAAATTTTTGAAACATAAAAAATACATTAATTGACATGAAACTTGTGCCGCATATCAGATATAAGACAGGTAGAGAACATGGACTTGATTCAATACAAAAAAACAAAGTAAATGGTAGTTTCTAAATGCTAAATATTAATTACAATTGTCTATGGAAAAATCGGGTTTAAATCATCTTCGACTATTCGTATGTTAACATTTTGCTGATTTCGGTTAGATGCATCATATGTCGTGTTAACTAACGACCTATCAGGATACTTAACATTGGGTTGATGTCTTGCAAAGCCTAAAAACCATAACACACTGGTGATATGGGCACAAGTACCTACAGTTCTCGCACCAGATTGACAGGTACAGTAGTACCTGTTAATCGGTTCTTCTACAGGCTCATCTTCATTATTATCTTCATCAACCGTAGGTATAGGAAATGAATAGTTGGTGTTTTGTAGCTTGCCGAAACCTAGAAAATATTCGAACTCTTATAAATCCCGGTTCATCCATATTCTCATCAATTTGAAACTCTTCGTCATTTTCTCTTATTATTTTATCTTGTATGTAAGATAGTGCCAGTTTAATTTGATATATCCCAATCGTAAGGTCTTTTAGGTAGTCTAAGTCGAAAACAGGAGAGTTAGTAAAATCATGATTATGAAGCCTTCTCGATTGACCATTTCTTCTATATGATTATACCTAAGTATGAATATTATAGTTGTTATAAAAATAACCCTACAAAATTATTCTCCATGATATTTTGTATTAAAAAGCTCATCATCATTGGCTGTAGAACCTCTGGTGAACCTCGGTCTGTTCGAGAATCCGCTTCCATTCCATTCTATCCTCCGTCTTGGTTTCCCAATTTCGTAATTTTAACACTCGTAACTCATCTTCTCTGGTCCTTAAATCGTACTCTGGGCCATGGGCGCCCATACCCATTGGCAGGGGGGCCGTGACCCCCCTGGCTTTTCGGGTGCTTTGAATTATATATGGTTATTCAAAGTATACAAAATATAATGTGCAACATATTCACGTTTGCCACCCCCCTAAAAATTTTTATATGGGTGCCCGTGCTCTGGGCTTACGTCTTTTCGTCACACTATATAAATGTGTTTTGATGGCTCCATCTTTTTCATTTTCGTTAAATAAAGTTATTTCATTAATTCTGGAACATGTTACCGGTGGAATTACCCCTATCCCCCTAGATCCGCCACTGTTCAGTAGTTTTCTAAAGATAAAGCCGAACTGCAGTTTTGCTGGTACTGCATAACTGAGAAGCATTCATGAAAATATGATAATGCTTATATCGATCTAGCAGCACATTTGACCGCGTTATGTAATAGCGGATTAAGCGCCAAAATGTAGTTTTGAGATAAATCGGTTTAAAGATTTTAAATTTGTTTTTGGTACTATTTCTAAAATATAGTACTGACATGTTTCATATTTAATATATTAATGCAAATGTAAATAGACTTGTACCTGTGTTTAAAATTTTTTAAAAATAATTTATATTTTAAAAGTTATTCGATCAAATGTCGCTTAATTCGTTAATGATTTTTTAAGATATGCATGAGTTAAGATCCGATACCGGATTAAGAGACATAGTTGGCGCTTAATCTGATGTTACCTGACAAATGATGTCTTTTAATTGGATATCTTAAACGTTAGTAAATATGTTATGTTTTGTAATAAAGAATTAACCGACTATTCATGGCGCTTGATTCGTTATTACACTTACAAAGATGCGGATTTTTGTTTATGACAATGGATTATGTACCATTATTGGCGTTTAGTTCGATATTACAAATCCTAGTGTGAGATTTTTTTTAATAAAATAAAAAATGTCGCTTAATACAGGCATTTAAAAACAGCTTTTTTTTTAATTATTTTACAAAAAACATATTTTTATACATAGATTTGCACCCTAGCTGCAATATGGCACTATTATCTCGATTTTGGACTTTTGGCGGTTAATCCGTTATTACATAACGCGGTCCTTTATACCGCACTTCTTTAGTTTTCTGAAGACTTTTCGGAGGTTTTATGAAGACTAAAATACGATCCAACTATTTTTGACCACAAATTCATATACAACACGCAAGTATGTATGAAGAACATGAGTTTCTCTTCTTCTAATAATAAATATTTTCGTTTACTTGACCGTAAATTAGTGCACTTAACGTAAACCGAGCACCCGAATCCAATAACTTCAGAAGGCTGTAACTCGAGAATAGTAGTTATTCAGACCCAGGTGCCCTGGACTTTTTTAATCTACACATCAAGGAGTATCATTGACCAAACTTTCATCAAATTTGACCAGGACCACTTTTCCATAAGGAGTGTCCTTTGAACATTTAGGTCGTCACTAAGTAGTTGTTTTTATTTTGTGATATATTTTATAGTATTAAGGAAATAGCTTCAGAACAACATTTTATAGTATTGTTTGACTTATTGTTGTTTTAATTCATTATATACGTTGACATCTGGAAAATGTTTCTGTGTTTTTTCGATACATTTCACTTGCATTTCATTTCCCACTACTTGCTTCTATATATATCCACTTTCATTTTCTTTTTAACATCGCTTATCGGTGACAGCAACAGTTATGTTTAAAATTTACACGGTCCTTAAGATATCTCGAGATAGAAAAAAGTATTGACATGCGATTTTCGCTATTCTGTTTCTAAATTGGTCTAATTTTGTAAAACATGATTAAAAATGCAAACTTATATTTATTATTGTCCAAAGAAAACTAGATTTCTGAAAAAAATTAAATAGCGCCTCTTCGCTGGCGTACTACTTCTTAGGCTCTTTCGAAGTTATAACTCTTACATCGATGAAAAAAAAACTGTTTTCAACAAGACCAAGTTTGCAAAAATCGATTTAGCAGAACCGAACTTACAGACATTTTTTTCATAACAAGGTTCCCACTCACCCCCATTTCTTATTTGCAAAGGTAGACTTAAACTTGTGAAATCAAATATGTGCAGAATTTGATTAAGCATACAGTGATCGGATTTCCAGTCCCCATTCATTAGCTAAATTTTGTAAAATTTTGATTTTTAATTTTTGATATTCAATTACGCTCTCTAGAGGTGGACCTACAATTACGAAAATAATTTCCAAGCTTGTCCTGAGGCAACTTTTATTATAATTTTTTCCCAAAGCTGTACTATAAACGGTTCCTGTGATAGGGCCGAGAGCCATTCTTATTGGGACGCCCGGTACATACAACATTATTTTCGTGCTTATCTAGTATCATAAAATCCTATACAGAATTATTATATATAATCAAATGTGAAGTGTGAACGTATTGTGTAGTCGATGATCTTATACGGGTTTCCGATTAACTAAATACGCAACGATTCAAATGACCATCTACTGTACAAATTATTTTTCTTCTTCTTGTTCTTCTTCTTCTTCTTTTTCTTCTTTAGCCTTAAGTAATACAACTTAATATTAAACAAGGAGATAGTCTCAGCCCTTTGCTATTCATAATTGTAATGAACGAATTAATAAGAAAAACTAGAGCAAGAACCAACCAACTACAGACAATAATATGATACCATAGATTACAACCGGTAACAACAGAGTCCTTAATGTATGCGGACGACTTAGTATTAATAGCAGATTCCGAGAACAAAATGCAGAAACTAATGAATATATGGGTAGCGGAAATAGAAGAGCTAAAAATGGAAATAAACGAGGAAAAAAGTACGATAATGATAATCAACGGCAAAGAAGATATTGAAATAAAAATAAAATGCAAAAACTCAGAACTGGAAATAGTTACAACTTACGAATACCTGGGAAGTGTCATTACTAACGACGGAAAATTAGACTGGGAAATAACAAATAGAGCAAAGAAATCAAACAAGTTATACATTTCCTTAGCCCCAATTCTGGGGAAAAGAGAACTTGCAAGAGAGACAAAAATAAACATATATAACACAATAGTGATACCGACTGTGCTCTATGCAAGCGAAAACTGGACAATTCTGGAAAAACATAAGAGCAGAATAAATGCAATGGAGATGAGACATTTAAGAAGGATAGCTGGAAAGACAAAATGGGATAGATTAAGCAACGAGACTATTAGGAGAATGGCCAACCAAGAACCAATAATGAACAAACTAAAAAAGAGACAAATGAATTGGTATGGGCATTTGATGAGGATGAAACCTAACAGAATTACGAGAAGAGTCCACGAAGAAAGGATCATTATTAAAAGAAAAAGAGGCAGACCAAGAAAAAAATGGATACAGCAAATAGTAGAGACGGGAAAAGTTAAAGGAAAATCACTCGAGGAATTAAAAATAATGGCAGAAAACAGAAAAGAATGGAAGAGATGGGTGAATGTAAATTAAAATGTATGTATACACCGTTCTTAGGCGTCAACGCCCTTCGGTAGGGATCTATGGAGGAGTATCACCAAGCCGGAAGCCCTTATCCCTTCCCGTACCGCTCCTCCATAGGCCGATCAGACGCCAGTTTATTCCAGACCAAGCCGTAGACTCTATTGAGTTTTATACTACGGCGTTGGCATTTTATAAATTTCATGACCTAGCTGAGGCTCGAACCAGCGACCGCAAATCGTAAATCCACTAAACTTGTCGATCGACTGAGCCCCAGCTAACTGGACCGTCAAGACCGACGGTCCAAATAGAAAGGTAAATTAAAATACCGATCCAAAATCCGACACCCTGATAGGGTACAAGAAAGGGGAGAAAGAAAGAAAGAAAGAAAGAAAGAAAGAAAGAAAGAAAGAAAGAAAGAAAGAAAGAAAGAAAGAAAGAAAGAAAGAAAGAAAGAAAGAAAGAAAGAAAGAAAGAAAGAAAGAAAGAAAGAAAGATATTCAATTACGCTCTCTAGAGGTGGACTTACAATTATGAAAATAATTTCCAAGCTTTTCCTGAGTCAACTTTTGTTATAATTTTTTTCCTCAAAGCTGTACTAGAAACGGTTCCTGTGATAGGGCCGAGAGCCATTCTTATTGAAACGCCCGGCACATACAACATTATTTTCATGCTTATCTAATATAAAATCCTATACAGAATATAATCAGATGTGAACTGAACGTATTGTCAGTGGCGTAGCTAGCGTGTGGTGACACCCGGGGCGGTAATCGATGATGTCACCCCAAATCCTAAAAATCTTCTTCTTCTTTGAGTGCCTCTCCTATCGGAGATTGGATATCATTAGGGCGATTCTAATTTTATTTACCTACTGCTGTTTTGAACAATTCGTTAGTGGTACAGCCAAACCACTCTCTCAAATTTCTCATCCAGGACATTCTTCTACGGCCTGGATTTCTTCGTCCTTGGATTTTTCCTTGCATTATGTTTTGTAGGAATGTGTACTTTTGTCCCCTCATCAGGTGGCCTAAGTATTCAAGTTTTCTGTTTTTTATATTCAGTAGAACTTCTGGCTTGTTATTTATTCTGCGTATTACTTCTTCATTTGTAATTTTATCCACCCAACTTATTCTTAGTATACGGCGGTAGCACCACATCTCAAAGCTTTCAAGATTTTTAATATTCCTCTGTTTAAGAGTCCATGACTCAACACCGTAAAGCAAAGTACTGAATACATAGCATTTTAACATTCTAGTTCGTAGATGAATACTAATATCACGATTACAAAATAATTTTTTCATTTTTATAAAAGTAGACCTGGCAATTTCAATACGTCTTTTTATCTCGTGATTTTGGTCACCTGTTTCATTGATAAGGGTTCCCAAGTATTTGTATTCGTTTACTTTTTCAAGTTGGGTACCGTTTATTGTGATACTAGTGTCATTTATTGGATTCTTACTGAAGGTCATATATTTGGTTTTTTTGACGTTCATCCTTATGCCGTAGTTATTACATATCTCATTCATACTTTCAACTAGATGTTGTAGATCTTCCGCTGTTCTTGCCATTATCACAGTATCGTCAGCATATCGAATGTTATTGATAACTTCTCCATTGACTATTATCCCTTCGTTTGCATATGAGAGAGCTTCTTGGCATATTTGTTCGCTGTAGATATTAAACAAGAGCGGTGACAATATACAACCCTGTCGTACCCCTCTACGTATTTCTATTTCGTCCGATGTTTGGTCTTCTATTTTTATATTAGCTCGCTGATTCCAGTACAGATTTAATATTATTTGTATGTCTCTGGTGTCAATGTTCTTACTCTCCAGGATTTCTTTGAGTTTACTGTGGCGTACTTTGTCAAAGGCCTGTTCAAAGTCTATAAAGCAGGCGTGTACCTCTTGGTTAACATCTAGGCATCTCTGTATTAGAACGTTCAGGGCAAAGAGAGCATCCCTTGTACCTAATCCTTTTCTGTATCCCATCTGTGTATCGTTAATATCGATGTCTAGTTTTTGATAGATTCGGTTGTGGATGACTCTAAGAAATATTTTAAGCAGGTGACTCATCAAGGAGATTGTTCGATGATCTGAACATTGCACTGCCTTAGTTTTCTTCGGTATGGTGACAAACGTAGACAGCAACCATTCTTGTGGTATTATACCAGTACTGTATATTGTATTGAATATATGCAATATTATGGTTACGGATTGAACATTCAAAAGCTTCAGCAGTTCTGTAGGGATTTCATCAGGTCCGTTTGCTTTTCCATTTTTAGCGTTTCTTATTGCGTATTCTACTTCTTCTTTCAATATGTCTGGCCCAGTTGCATTGATTATCTGAGTTAAGTTGTTTCTATCGTCTTCAAATAATTCATTCAGGTATTCTGTCCATCTTTTTATTTTATTCTCTAGATCTACAATAAGGTTTCCATCTTTGTCTTTAAGTTTACCTATTTGGCATTTCTTTATGCCTCCTGTTATCTCTTTTACTTTTTTGTGCATATTGAACGCATCGTACTTTTTCTCATAGGTTTCCATTTCTTCACACTGTTCTTTAATCCACGCCTCTTTGGCTTCTTTTATTCTCTTTTTATGTGTTTGTTTATTTCTTTTGTATTTGTCTAGGTAATTCTTCATATTTCTTCTTTGTTCCATCAAGTCTAGTATGTCCTGTGTCATCCACCCCTTGTTCTTTGTTGTCGTTTTTGTCAGATGTTTCTTTCCTGCTGTTTGTATAGCTGTATTTATGTACTTTAATTTTTGGTTAACTGGTTTTGGTTTCCTAAAAATAAAGATCGTTAAAATCAACGAAAATCCGATAATCGTATGTTTTGAATAATGAAAAAATTAAGAAGTATAGTTAACGAAACTGCAGTAATACATCATCATCATCATCATCGTCTAACCGCTATCGTCCACTGCTGAACATAGGCCTCTTTTAAGTTTCTCCATGTCTCCCTATCTTGAGCTACCACTATTTAGTTCCCAGAAGTACTATAATATAATAGTTTATTTACTTTTTTGGTTTACACTATGTGAATGAATTAAAATATTTTTTAGCTTTACTAGCGAAAAGTTCTGAAATCACATTTTCTATATTTATGTTTTGTGTTGCTTCATGTTCGATAGTTAATCATCATCCAGCCTCAAAATTCCACTGCTGAACATAGGCCTGCTCCCCTCGTTTCCACCCCCATCTATCCTGCTCCTCTCTGATCCAGTTTT
This sequence comes from Diabrotica virgifera virgifera, assembly GCF_917563875.1. Taxonomy (NCBI): domain Eukaryota; kingdom Metazoa; phylum Arthropoda; class Insecta; order Coleoptera; family Chrysomelidae; genus Diabrotica; species Diabrotica virgifera. The sequence goes on along the minus strand of NC_065445.1, from coordinate 208,284,329 downwards.
TTTTAGCTTTCTTAAGTCGTCAGTCCATCTTGTAGGCGGTCGACCGACGCTTCTCTTGTCTTCTCTTGACCTCCATTCCAGTAACCTCTTCGTCCATCGTCCATCTGTCGTTCTGGCTATGTGTCCTGCCCATCTCCACTTCAACCTGGCTATCCTTTCGATGACGTCAGTCACCTTTGTTCTTCTCCTGATTTCTTCGTTTTTGATTTTGTCTCGAATTGTTATTCCTAACATTGACCGCTCCATTCTCCTAACATTAACCGCTCCGTTCGATAGTTAATAAACCGAGGTTATTTAGCCTTGTTGACGTCATTGTTTCTCGCAAGTAATTCTTGATTGATTTTAGCTTCCCAAAACTTCTCTCACGAAGCAACCGATGCAAAAATGGTCATAAACAATTTTAAGGCGACCAAGTTTGGGAGAGATTCCATAAAATCCCATTCCACAATGAATTTTAAAAAGTCTACAGCTAACCATTTAGATGCTGTAATATTGGCCGCTTGTAAAAGTCTTCTGAGCCTTGGTATTTCTAGCAGGAGGTCTTCTTCTGATACCTCTTCATGGTAAAAGTCACAAAATGTTGAAGCAGCTAATTTCAACTGTTCACTGTTCGTGGAAAAGCAAAATGTGTGTCTGCACAGCCTCGAACAATGAAGCCATATGAATGGACTGATCTGGTTTCGAGTTTAACATTGAATGTCAAAACATTTCATATTATCTTTTTGAAAATGAAGTAGAGGGCTAAAGAAGAAAAGAAGAATGTTGCAGTTTTTACTGTGGAACTCTGAGAACATCATTTAGAAAAAAATAAATAAAAAAAAATATTATAAAAAATTATTAAAAAAAATAAATACAAAAATAAATATTTATTAGTAGAATTGTTTATTAGAGATTAATATTAGTATTAGTTTTAGGATAAGATACGAAAAAATGACTAATAAAATAAAAAACAGTAAAATTGGCGAATGGATTTAGTGTCAGCAGTCATATAAACCCAAATAAACAACAATATATCTTTTTGAAGTTCGGCTCGAAGTGTAAGTCCTATATAGGTAGCTCACTCACCATCCATTCGTTTTCTACGTCGAATTAGTTTTTAGGTGGAAATGTCGTCCTCATATTTTGTCGTTGCAAAATCTATGTATTACTTTATTTTATAATATGATTACGTTTTTCTTCAATATAAAGACGAAGTGCCCCTGTTTTAGTCGCTGATTGATCAATGCCTTTAATTATACAAAGCGGGCATAAGGTTATGTGCAGCACCTCTGGTGTATAAATTTTCTTGTTGATGAGATAATTTGTAAATTGAAGGAACAACACTATAAAAATGTTCTGCCATTACTTTAACTGCAGCCAGCATAGTGCGCAGTGACAGAACTTCAACGAGTTGTGGAAAGTCGCTTAACAGATGTTTTGCTGTGTTTAATAAGCACTTCCTAGCAGCTAATGGAAACACATAAAAAAACTTAAAAATTGCTTCTTCAGTTCTGGAAAATGTTACACAAGATGTGTTTTGTGCAAAATAGTGCTGGCCACATAAATTAATTAAATTTTCAATAGATCCGAGGAAAATTGCCTTTTTGATTTTTGCTTTAATAATAGCTTGTATTCCTCCATGTACGCCTCTCATAACATCTGCTTTATCATATCCCTGTGAACGGTACTTCATAATATTTCTATACGATCAATTTCAAGCTTCTTGAGAATTTCGTTACTTAGATTAACTGTTTTTTTCCTTTTAACGGAAAAAAATCCAATAAATGCTTCTTTGACCCCGACTTCTCTCGGTTTCGTCACAGTATAAAGAGGAACAGTAAAATTTCTTCTATGTAGGCACTTTGATCTCAAGAAGTACTACCGGCAGTTAACCTGTACGTTTCTACGCGACCAGCAATGCGAGAGTGGTACTCTAGCGGTCTAGCGACTGGGAACCTTGCGCGCTCGCCATGCGCCTTTTTTACTTCTTACTTCTTTACTTTTTTTTACGATTTTACTTCCAAGTTCTAGTGTACCTATTTATACTGTGGTTTCGTGTGTTCACAAAATAATATCGAACTTTAGATTGATACGTGAGTAAAGTCACAAAGTAATGATTTATTCTTGTGTGATCGGGTCTCGCGGGTGTCACCCTCTCGGGTGTCACCCCTGAAGGGGTGACACCCGGGGCGGACCGCCCCCACCCCCCGACCCGCCCTAGCTACGCCACTGCGTATTGAGTATTCGATGACCTTATACGGGTTTCCGATTAACTAAATACGCAACGATTCAAATGACCATCTGTACAAATTATCTTTCTTCTTCTTCTGCTTCTTCTTCTTCCTCTTCAGCCTTAAGTAATACAATTTTGGACATAGGCCCCCCCAATTCAATCCAGTGTTTTCTATTTTGCGCCACTTGCTTCCAGTTTTGTCCTCCATTCTTCTTAATGTCGTCAGCCCATCTCATTTGTGGCTTTCCTCTGCTCCTCCTTCCTAACCATGGTATCCATTATTGTATTTCGTGATACAATTTTTTATTCTTCAGTCGGGTATTGTGTCCTGCGAAGCTCCCTTTTTATTTGGCAGCATGTTCTCCTGCGTCTTTTACTTTGGTTTTGCTTCTAATCCATTTGTATGTTTTTATGTCTATAAGTCTCACCCCGAGTCTCTTTGTGCCTTTACTATTTTATCCATATCGGCCTTGGTGAGTCGCCACGTCTGTGAACCACACGTGAGTATAAGGGAGATACACTGATAGTCCAGGAACCGAAGCTTTTCAGCTCGCAATTTATACAGAACTACAAAAATTCGTTATTCGCTTTAAACTCCAGTTTTTTTAACACTAATCATTCTAAGCCAGTCACACTTCTTAAATCTATTAATAATCCATAAATAAAAAAGTATGAATAAGGCCAATGACTAAAAACACCGCTAACTTACATTATTAAGCTTCCAATTGGATTTACTTTTTTTTTTTTTTTCAAAAAAATATATTGATTTTTTAACCGTAACTTTTTTATTTTTTATCCTAGAAATTTTGGTAAAAAAGAATTTTGTATATTTCTACAAGATCTATAAGGCTATTAATATTAAATCCTTTTAAAGTCCTAAGTCGCAAAAAGAGGTGACTGTAAAAGGGTTGGTAAAGGTGGTTTTTGCATGTTATTACAATTTTTAATTGTCAATAGCTCACTCAGTTTTTGCAATAGAAAAAATTTTTGCTAACCCCGTTCTTGGGAATTAAATAAGCTACAATTTTATATTTACATATTTTTTCGTATCTCTGATGCTAATCTTTCTATTCTGAAGAAATTGGCATTTTTTACCAAACTACAAAAATTCGTTATTCGCTTTTAACTCCATTTTCGAAGCCGCTCAAACCTCTAGAACAGCGGTTCTCAATCTGTGGTACATGTACCACTGGTGGTATGTACATATCACTATTTGAGGTGGTACACAAAACACACAAAAAATTAAAATGGTAGTACTTAGTAAGTCTTGGTAATACAATCTAAACATATAGGTGATACCAAAAATAATAAAAGAACTATAAGGGCCGGTATTTCAACAGCTACTTAAGCTTTTGCTTAGCTAAGCCTGTGTCAAAAGTTAAGGAGAAGCTTAAGCTGGGTGCCGTATTTCCATTATTTCCTTAACTAAACTCATCAAGTTAATCGGTTTGGTACCTCTGAATACGTCAAAATGCCATAACTAACTGTTCTGAGGTAAAAACCACTACTTTTGACATTTAATTTTATCTTGTCATCTGGATCTGTCTCATTTTTACTTTACTTAATTTTTTATACATGGTAGGTACATTTGTGTTGTTAGTATATTGTCTATAGTCCAGAAAGCCACTGCGCATCCGCTAGGGAAAATATTCTAATTCGGATTTTTTGTACAATCTTACACAAAAAGGACTCCTTTTAACAAATTTGCATGTTGCCAGGACCAAAAGGTGGTCAAAAATTTTTTAAACGTTTTTTTTCTGTTTTTTTCCTAAAATTATTTTTTTTTGCATGGAAAAAAGTTGTTTTAGGTTTTTTGGATCATTCCAAACAGAAAAGGTCTTTAGTGACTTTTCTCTAAAAATGATAGTTTTTGACATATAAGCGATTAAAAATTGAAAAATTGCGAAATCGGCCATTTTTAACCCTCAAAAACTATGTCAAAACTGAAAATTTGAATGTTGCCAAAGTAGGTAGATATTCTTTAAACATCGATTGATGAAATCCCGAAGAGTTTTTTGCAATACAATATTCAAAACTCCTTTGTTTTTTAATTGCTAATCAAGCGTGCGCGACACTATTTTCCACCGACAGTATGGTGCAAATGAAAGGAATAAATTCGTTATTTCGTAAACCGGCGACTTTAAGGAAAAATCCCGAAACAGGTCGATTTTTATTTTTAAGTTATGATATTGTGGCATATATGGTATACTAGTAACGTTATCCATCTGGACGTGATGACGTAATCGATGATTTTTTTAAATGAGAATAGGTGTCGTGTGGTAGCTCATTCGAAAGGTTCTTCAATTCTCTATTCAGTAGTATAAACATTTACATAATTATTTATACAGGGTGTCCAAAAAATTTTTAATAAATTAAATTATTTGACAAAAAAATAAGTAGAAGGATACCCTGTATAAATAATTATGTAAATGTTTACATTACTGAATACAAAATTGAAGAAACTTTCAAATGAACTACCACACGACCCCTATTCTCATTTAAAAAAATCATCGATTACGTCATCACGCCCAGACGGATGACGTCACTAGTATACGATATACGCCACAATATCATAACTTAACAATAAAAATCGACCTGTTTCGGGATTTTTCCTTAAAGTCGCCGGTTTACGAAATAACGAATTTATTCCTTTCATTTGCACCATACTGTCTGTGGAAAATAGTGTCGCGCACGCTTGATTAACAATTAAAAAACAAAGGAGTTTTGAATACTGTGTTGCAAAAAACTCTTCGGAATTTCATCAATCGATGTTTAAAGAATATCTACCTACCTTGGCAACATTCAAATTTTCAGTTTTTCACATAGTTCTTGAGGGTTAAAAATGGCCGATTTCGCAATTTTTCAATTTTTAATCGCTTATATGTCAAAAACTATCATTTTTAGAGGAAAGTCACTAAAGGCCTTTTCTGTTTGGAATGATCCAAAAAACCTAAAAAAACTTTTTTCCATCCAAAAAAAAATTATTTTAGGAAAAAAACAAAAAAAAACGTTTAAAAAATATTTGACCACCTTTTGGTCCTGGCAACATGCAAATTTGTTAAAAGGAGTTCTTTTTGAGTAAGATTGTGCAAAAAATCCGAATTAGAATATTTTCCCTAGCGGATGCGCAGTGGCTTTCTGGACTAATAATATTTTCTCTAGTTGTATGTTTTATTCTTATTTGCATAAGCAATAGAAGATCCGTCTGTGTAATTTTGTTTATTGGATATATTCCTGAAAATGTTAAATTGGAATGTAAGTTCACTTTTGTAAAATAAATATACGATTGTAGAAATAAATAATTTTCTTGTGCCTACACCTTCCAAATGTAGTAAGAATTTTATTTTAATAATCGTTAACCCGGCACCTGCCACGTGGCTTTGCAAGGCGCCAACTGCCACGTGGGGATCTCACAGCACCCCTTAACAATTTTCTGTGATCCACTTGTTTAAAAAACAAAATAATGTGTTGAGTAACACAAGAATATAAATAAACATGTTTTATTAACTTATTAGCCACTAATATGTTATAAAAGTTGACAAATAAAATGAAAAAGGTGTTATAAGCAAATTAGCAAGTACCAAACCATAATAAATGAAGTCAAGTAAAATATCTAAAAAAATTAAGATATAGTGAGTATAGAGTCTATATTAATAATTTAAATCAGTTATTTCAATACAAAATGTAAATTTGACCTGTTTATATCAAAAATACAAAAAAAATTTAAAACATAAAGTGCCAGATGATGACACCCCAATTCGACTTTAGAGCTATAAGTTCAGAATGACACTAAATAACCACTTTAAACACTAACACATATATACTATATAATATTATTGAAAGCTACTATGACGCACAGCTCGCTTACCAAACTTGAAATACCAAATATTTGATAAAAATATGTTATGGGGTGCTGGTAGATTCCCACGTGGCAGGTGCCGGGTTAATATTCCAATAAAAACATTATTACGCAAAAGTTAGTTTCCAAAATAACTCTATCATTATTAATTTATAGAAATAACCTCAAAAAACAGAAAACAAATTTTAAGCAAAAGCTTAAACCAACTCCCGCGCGAGCTTAAAATTATTTGGTTTAGCCTATGCTTAAGCCTCAAATTGAAGTGGAAATACAGGCATCCAAGATTTAAGCTCAGGCTGAAAGTAAGCTTTGGCTTAAGTGAGGTTGGAAATACCGTCCCTAGGTGGTACATGACTCAAAAAGTTTGAGAACCGCTGCTCTAGAACATATTGATAATACATAAATATAGAAGACCAAATAAGGTCAATGACTAATTTTAATTAGGGTGGTAAGTAAAGGGAAGTTTCCGACCACTTTTTCGCTGAAAAAAATAGGGACTGACATTCTTTTCATAATAAGTCACTTAATTTTTGAGCTAGATACTTTTTTATTTCTGTAGATATATTTTTAAATGCTTTAAACTAGTTTCAACAAGTTATCCTCCAAAAATGCACAGTTTTCCCGTCTTTTGAGTTTGAAACTACAATATTTAGCATTTGACGAAGAAGAGCTAACATATAATAAAGTATAGCTCGATTACTATTGGTCTTAAAGAAAATAAAAAAAAATGTTTTGTTTATTTTTTCAAAAGGTATATTTTTGTTGAGCAAAGTTGTTTTGATAAAACGAAAACTTTTTGAGTTATTAGCAGAAAACTGATTAAAAACATTGATTTTTTCGATATAAAACTAACACTTTCGATAGCAAATACATTTTTTTGCTTAGAATGAATGTTTTTATCAACTTTTGAGGTCAAAATAAAATAAAAAATTTCCACCCCCGAGATGGGGTGGCAACCACCCCATGGTAAAAGCGCCTTTCCGCCTCATATAAATTTTGATCCTTGGACTATCTACTACTTTCTCAAATTTTCAAGCAAATCGATCTATTCTGTAAAAATTGAGAGGTTTTGTCCTATTTTAACCTTCATTAGTTGGACTATGATCGTAAACCCTGGTTTTCCAATATTGTTCTATTTTAGTGTTTTTCAAGATCCAACTCAGTTTTAACGTCTCTTTATACTTGTTCCACAGTTCCTCAACAGTAACTTCCTCCATGTCACCGGAAGTTCTCCAATTATTCTGCATTCGCTCTCTAAATTTATTCTGTATGTCAATCCCATCTCTGCTAACCTTATTCTTCTGGTAATTTCGGTAGTTTGATTTTCTTTGATAACTTTCATTATCTGTCCCAGGTTGATGTATTCGCTTAAGCCTTGATTTCCTCGAAAGCGGCACCGACAACCTGCGACCGTAACACTGCGATGAAGGACGTCATAAAAACAGTACCATGCAAAATAATAGCAGTGGTTTCCAAGGATGCGTTGGAAGCCACCGCTTGCTGAGTTTACACATTTCATTGCCGCAGTGAAGAACCTTGAATTTTTCACCGTAATCTGACGTGATTAATCGCAATGTTACGGTCGCAGATTGTCGGTGCCGCCTTCGAGGAAACCCAGGCTTTAATGGTTCTAAATTTATGTCGTTCAACGTTATTTTTCTAATGTTTGGTGTATTCGGCATTATTTTTTTTCCAAGTTCGTCTTAACCCTGCTGTCCCGTTCGAGTCAACTACCCAAATGTACTGTTCGGGTCAATATGACCCAACTATGGTTTACGCTTCTTAGTCGAAATAAAATAAGCTAATAGTCTAAGAGCTAGTGAACCTTTTGACTAACGGTCGTCCTGTAAGGCTAAAAATTTGTAGAGTGATAATTCATAGCACACCAAAGCTAAAAACCATGACCTGGCAGGCCTCAGCGGAGCACGTGTATCTACCAGGTGAATCGAAAAGTGCAAATTTAGGGGGTAAAATAAACTTTCTCCTGTAAGGTTTAAATTTAAGTATGTGTTTGAGTAAGTCATTTAAAAGAAATGTGTAAAATGACAGGCGATTCTGAAGAGCATAAGACCTTGCCAGGCGAGGGGAAAGATTAGGGGTTTTTATTAAAATTATTCTTTTTGCATCGAACAAATTTTTTTTAGGCTTTTTTAATCATTCCAAACAGAAAAGGTCCTTAGTTATTTTTCTCTTAAGTTAATAGTTTTTGTTATATAAGCGATTGAAAATTTTGAAAATTGCGAAATCGGCCATTTTTAACCCAAATCGGACATTTATCTAAAAATTTCAATATTGGCAAGGTACGCAGATATTCCTTAAACGTTGATTGATGAAATCCCGAAGAGTTTTTTGCAATAAAATAACGAAAACCGCTTTGTTTTTTTAATTGCTAATCAAGCGGGCGCTACACTGTAGTATAATTGAGGACGTTTGAGCTTGCATAAATTCATTATCTCGAGAATGGGCAAATTTGAAGAGAAATCCTCAGACAGGTCGATTTTTATTTTTGAATTAGGACTTTTTGGTATATATATAATACTAGTGACGTCATCCATCTGGGCCTGATGACGTAATCGATTATTTTTTTAAATAAGAGTAGGTGTTGTGTGATAGCTCATTTGAAAGGTTATTTAATTCTCTATTCAGTAATATAAACATTAACATAATTATTTATACAGGGTGTACAAAAAAATTTTTTTCTTCTATTTGTCAAATTTAATCAAAGTTAATTTAATAAAAAAATTTTTTTTGTACACCCTGTATAAATAATTATGTTATTGTTTATATTAGTGAATAGAGAATTAAATAACCTTTCAAATGAGCTATAACACAACCCCTACTCTCATTTAAAAAAATCATCGATTACGTCATCACGCTCAGATGGATGACGTCACTAGTATTATATATATGCCAAAAAGTCCTAATTTAAAAATAAAAATCGACCTGTCTGAAGATTGCTCTTGAAATTTGCCAATTCTCGAGATAATGAATTTATGCCAACTCAAACGTCCTCACTTATACTACAGTGAAGCGTCCGCTTGATTAGCAATTAAAAAACAAAGGGGTTTCCGATATTGTATTGCAAAAAACTCTTTGGGATTTCATCAATCAATGTTTAAAGAATATCTACCTACCTTGGCAACTTTGAGATTTTTAGATAAATATCCGATTTGGGGTTAAAAATGGTCGATTTCGCAATTTTCAAAATTTTCAATCGCTTATATAACAAAAACTATTAACTTAAGAGAAAAATCACCAAAGACCTTTTCTGTTTGGAATGATTCAAAAAATTTGTTCGATGCAAAAAAAATAAATTTAGGAAAAACTCCTAATCTTTCCCCTCGCCTGGCAAGGTCTTATGCTCTTCAGAATCGCCTGTCATTTTACACATTTCTTTTAAATGACTTACTCAAACACATACTTAAATTTAAACCTTACAGGAAAAAGTTCATTTTACCCCCTAAATTTGCACTTTTCGATTCACCTGGTAGATACACGTGCACCGCTGAGGCCTGCCAGGTCATGGTTTTTAGCTTTGGTGTGCTATGAATTATCACTCTACAAATTTCTAGCCTTACAGGACGACCGTTAGTCAAAAGGTTCACTAGCTCTTAGACTATAATGGTGATAAATAAAGCTTTATTAATAAGAAATTGTGGTTAATTAAACAAAAATTATGTTGTTAATGTAAATTAAACCTTATTAACAAAAACAAAAGGTATTTTTTTCTTTAAAAAAAGCCTAGTAACAAATATCTACAGAAATTTAATTCAGATTAAAACTGGGACAGTCATAAAAAGAATGGGTTTTACAAATATATTTATGATATATACAACATAATAATTAGTGTTGTTATCGTTTTTAGGGCAAGTTTACAGCGTGCTCATTTAGCAGGCGAAGTTAGATTGCCCATAAACGGTTCATACCACAGGCTGTGGGTGAAAAAACGTGATATAATTCAGGAATTTTTGAAACCTATCAGGTGTTGTAAAGGACGATGCCAGGAATAACTTCTACTAAAATGTGACCAAAAATATTGTGAGCTTTTTTTTAATTGCGATTTTCATTTGTTAAATTTGCAATTTTTAAGGTTTTTTGATTTTGCAGCTTAGGATATTGATTTTAGAGAAGAACTTTTTCATAAAAAGTTGTACTAAATTAAAAAACCTACAATTTCAGCTATGGTGGGTTTAATTTCGTTTATTGGTTATTGCAAAACAGCATGCGAAAAGTCCAAAATGGCCGTTTTTTACAATTGAGTTATTTATTGTACAAATAATTTTTTTTTGTTTTTTAAAGCTTTAAAATGAAGATCTTTCAATTCCAAACTTAAAAAAAAATTGCAAGGCCGGATTAACGAATTTGTTGCTTAGATATTATAAATTGTTTATCCCAAGAGGTCAAATGTCGAAGGCTATAACTTTTTGAAGAAAAATCGTAGAGAGTTGTTGTAACATCCAATCTCCTTCTAAAGAGTTATATTTTCATATTCTGATGTAAATAAATGCGTAAAACATTTTTAAACCTCTAATTTTTAGGTTTGAAAATAAGGGGGCAAATTTCGTTATAAACATTTAGAGCTGAAGCGGCCCTGTACATCCTATGAGTTTTTAACTTACAGATTATTGTTGCTGAAGAGGAAACGAAGATTTATAAAAAAATAAAAAATTTCTACGACCAGCTGAAGCCGAGCTAAATGTTGGGTTTGAAAATAAGGGGGCAAATTTCGTTATAAACATTTAGAGCTGAAGCGGCCCTGTACATCCTATGAGTTTCTAAATTACAGATTATTGTTGCTAAAGACGAAACGAAGATTCATAAAAAAATTTAAAAAATTTACAACCAACTGAAGCCGAGATAATTGTTTATTTTTTCTTAAATCGTAGTGCCTTTAGTTATAACAATTAAGAAATTATTTTACAGTCATTGACTAAAGAAAGACTTATATTATCTTAAAATAAAAATTATTATAAAGTATAATTACATTTAATTATTAAAAATTATTTTTAAAATCGGTGCTTTTGCGAGCGGCCGAATTTTGCAAATCGCCCGGCTCGCTTCAAATTCGCGGGCTCGGAAAATTTTTACGTAACTTGTATTAAATTTTGACCGAAAACAATTTAATAATATTACCATTATAATATTTAGTGTATTTACCACTGTATTTGTTTTTCTTGATAAACTTTTATATGTGAAATCTCATTTCTGAAGAAATAATATAACAAAAATGATACATATAACTATATTTTTAATTTTTGCATTGTTATATAAATATAATAATAATAATGTTACTTCTTATTATACAATACAAAACTTTTTCTTCTTGTAGTGACTATCCGTTTTGGATGTTGGCGACCATCATGGCAATTTGGCAAACCCCATTTGGAAACTGAGAACCAGGAAGGCGAAGGATTTACCTTGCTAGAAAATTTACGTACGTCGTTCAACCCAACAACTACAAATCTTTTTAGAGCAGCAGTACCGATTTAGTGTGCAAGTACAGATTGCCATGATGGTCGCCAACATCCAAAACTGATAGTCACTACAAGAAGAAAAAGTTTTATATTGTATAATAAGAAGTAACATTATTATTATTATATTTATACAGATTCTGGGGTCAAAAATAGGTTGATTGAACCTCACTTACCTATATACAATAGTGCACACAAAAAAAGTTACAGCCCTTTGAATTTACAAAATGAAAATCGATTTTTTTTCATATATCGAAAACTCTCAGAGATTTTATATTGAAAATCGACATGTGGCATTTTTACGACAGCAATATCTTAAAAAAAAATTAAGTAAAATTTGTGCACCCCATACAAATTTTATGGGGGTTTTGTTCCCTTAAACCCCCCCAAACTTTTGTGTACGTTCCAATTAAATTATTATTGTGGCACTATTAGTTAAACACATTATTTTTAAAACTTTTTTGCCTCTTAGTACTTTTTCGATAAGCCAGTGTTTATCGAGATATTTTGAATATTTGTCGAATCCACCACATATTTGTATATGGTTAAGTACGGTTATAGAGACCTGTTAATATTCTGAAAATTTATTATTTATAACAACGTAGAATGAAGTAAACACTTCTGTTGTATATAGGTATATTATAAATTTATTAAAAAATTTTAAAATTCATCCACAAGGGAGTGGTTGTACAAAACGTTTTCGGTCAAACTGACCATCCTCAGTGTAAACCTGGAAATAAGTGAACCACTTAGATTGAAATGCAAAAGGGTGAAATTTTGACAGTTAAAAAAGAAAATGTGGTTACTTACGTCCAGTGTACAAGTAATTGAAACTAGCCACTTGAATAGGTGTAAAACCTCAAAATAACATTATTGCTACATTATGAGCTGTATAGTAATCGACAATAAGTCGATGTCTTAAGATTAAAAATGTATCACATGTGGATGTATGTCATCCTTGCTCGGAATTAGCACAAGGTTGTGATCAGGTGAGAGGTTAACAACCAACTGATTAGACAGATTGGTGCCTGAAAATTCATGACAAGATGTCAAAGAAGATAGGTGGATTTCTCAAATGTCAACCGAAAAATTTTTGACAATGTGCATTAATATTTAACTTAATTATTCAATTGTGAATATGCAACTATTAAATTTGTTTGATATGAATTCTAAATTGTAAATAAAGGTTAATAAGCTATAATGATATATTCATTAGTGCACCGTAAACAAAAGCAAAATTCTACTCATATGCTGTGACGTCATAGACTGTTTGTCTACTGTATAGGACTGATAATAATTATATTAATTTGAGCAAAGTTATAATGAATGAATATTATTGAAAATTATATAGAAAATTTTTAAAATTTTTTTTATCAAAATATGATATTTTAATAGAGTAGCAGCTGTAGAATTGGAAGTAATGCCAATAGTGAATGGTCGGTTGCATATGTTTCAGGGAACCAACGAATATAATGAGAAAATACCAATCTATAGATCTGTAATGTGAATTATTGGAGGTATTAAAGGAAATGATATTAAAAAAGGGAAGTGGAATTGAAAAAATGTATGTACATATCTTAATCAAGAAATCTTCTCTAAAAATATTTTGTTATGACTGAATGTAAAAAGTTTCGTCCCATATAGAACTATTGAAAATCTAAATTTAGAAAAATTATTAAAAAAGGTGATAAGGTAAGTTGCCTATGTTCAGTGGACAAATAAATGAAATATAATTACTGTTTTGAAATTAAATTGTGTGAATTGTTAAATGGATAAAGACTGATATTAAATTAGGAAAACTGCGCTGAAAGAAATGTACATGTTTTGATCAAAGAAGAAAATTAATTTTGATTGTAAGCTCTAAATGTAAAAAGAATATGTCACATATTAAACTATTGAAATTCTAGATTGAATATTGTATTGACCAAAGTTGATATTAAGTAAATTTATTAAATGTTGATAGCTGAGATTTATTTTTTAATTTTAATCTAAATGAAAAATAGAGTGAATCAATTAAAATGTTGGAAATTCAACAAAATTTTTGGTTATTGTCTATATTAGAATGTCATATCCGAAAAGATCAAGGGTTCCATGGTGTGATTTTGATATAATGAGAAAATGATTTTGTTAAGTGAAAATAATTAAAGAATGAGATGGATTAGATTAAAATTAAAAAATAAATCTCAGCTATCAACATTTAATAAATTTACTTAATATCAACTTTGGTCAATATAATATTCAATCTAGAATTTCAATAGTTTAATATGTGACATATTCTTTTTACATTTAGAGCTTACAATCAAAATTAATTTTCTTCTTTGATCAAAACATGTACATTTCTTTCAGCGCAGTTTTCCTAATTTAATATCAGTCTTTATCCATTTAACAATTCACACAATTTAATTTCAAAACAGTAATTATATTTCATTTATTTGTCCACTGAACATAGGCAACTTACCTTATCACCTTTTTTAATAATTTTTCTAAATTTAGATTTTCAATAGTTCTATATGGGACGAAACTTTTTACATTCAGTCATAACAAAATATTTTTAGAGAAGATTTCTTGATTAAGATATGTACATACATTTTTTCAATTCCACTTCCCTTTTTTAATATCATTTCCTTTAATACCTCCAATAATTCACATTACAGATCTATAGATTGGTATTTTCTCATTATATTCGTTGGTTCCCTGAAACATATGCAACCGACCATTCACTATTGGCATTACTTCCAATTCTACAGCTGCTACTCTATTAAAATATCATATTTTGATAAAAAAAATTTTAAAAATTTTCTATATAATTTTCAATAATATTCATTCATTATAACTTTGCTCAAATTAATATAATTATTATCAGTCCTATACAGTAGACAAACAGTCTATGACGTCACAGCATATGAGTAGAATTTTGCTTTTGTTTACGGTGCACTAATGAATATATCATTATAGCTTATTAACCTTTATTTACAATTTAGAATTCATATCAAACAAATTTAATAGTTGCATATTCACAATTGAATAATTAAGTTAAATATTAATGCACATTGTCAAAAATTTTTCGGTTGACATTTGAGAAATCCACCTATCTTCTTTGACATCTTGTCATGAATTTTCAGGCACCAATCTGTCTAATCAGTTGGTTGTTAACCTCTCACCTGATCACAACCTTGTGCTAATTCCGAGCAAGGATGACATACATCCACATGTGATACATTTTTAATCTTAAGACATCGACTTATTGTCGATTACTATACAGCTCATAATGTAGCAATAATGTTATTTTGAGGTTTTACACCTATTCAAGTGGCTAGTTTCAATTACTTGTACACTGGACGTAAGTAACCACATTTTCTTTTTTAACTGTCAAAATTTCACCCTTTTGCATTTCAATCTAAGTGGTTCACTTATTTCCAGGTTTACACTGAGGATGGTCAGTTTGACCGAAAACGTTTTGTACAACCACTCCCTTGTGGATGAATTTTAAAATTTTTTAATAAATTTATAATATACCTATATACAACAGAAGTGTTTACTTCATTCTACGTTGTCTTAACAAAGGTATACAGCCAACTACAGGGTTTACCCTTTTAATGTTTTATTATTTATAATTTACATTTTTAGGTATATTTTGAAAAAGAAGCTACATCTCGATAAAAGTTGACTTATGAACAAAAGACTAAGAGACAAAAGTTTTAAAAACACTGTGTTTAACTAATGGTACCACAATAATAGTTTAATTGGAACGTACAAACACATTAGGGGGGTTTAAAGGAACAAAACCTCCATAAAATTTTTACGTAAATATATTGAAAAAGAAGCCGCATCTCAATAAAAACTGGCTTATCGAAAAAATACTAAGAGACAAAAAAGTTTTAAAAACGTTGTGTTTAACTAATGGTACCACAATAATGAATTAATTCGAACGTACACAAAAGTTTGGGGGGGTTTAAGGGAACAAAATCCCCATAAATATTTTATGGGGTGGACAAATTTCACTATAATTTTGTTTTAAGATGTTCTTGACATAAGAATTATACATGTCCATTTTCAATAAAAAATCTCTAATAGTTTTCGATATATTGAAAAAAATCGATTTTCATTTTGTAACTTCAAAGGGCTGTAACTTTTTTGTGAGCACATTTGTACTAAGGTAAGTTAGTTTCAATCGAACTATTTTTGACCCCAGAATGTGTGGTATAATTTATGACCATTCTTTTCGGGACACCCTGTATAACAATGAAAAAATTAAAAATATAGTTATATATTTCATATACATATATGTATCATTTTTGTAATATTATTTCTTCAGAAATGAGATTTCACATATAAAAGTTTATCAGAAAAAACAAATACAGTGGTAAATAGACTGTATATTATAATGGTAATATTATTAAATTGTTTTCGGTCAAAATTTAATACAAGTTACGTAAACATTTTCCGAGCGCGCGGATTTGAAGCGAGCCGGGCGATTTGCAAAATTCGGACGCTCGCAAAAGCACCGATTTTAAAAATAATTTTTAATAATTAAATGTAACTATATTTTATAATTATTTTTAATTTAGGATAATATAAGTCTTTCTTTAGTCAATGACTGTAAAATAATTTCTTAATTGTTATAAATAAAGGCACTACGATTTAAGAAAAAAGAAACAATTATCTCGGCTTCAGTTGGTTGTAGAAAATTTTTATTTTTTTATAAATCTTCGTTTCGTCTTCAGCAACAATAATCTGTAAGTTAGAAACTCATAGGATGTACAGGGCCGCTTCAGCTCTAAATGTTTATAACGAATATTGCCCCCTTATTTTCATGCCCAACATTTAGCTCGGCTTCAGTTGGTCGTAGAAATTTTTTATTTTTTTATAAATCTTCGTTTCCTTTTTAGCAACAATAATCTGTAAGTTAAAAACTCATAGGATGTACAGGGCCGCTTCAGCTCTAAATGATTATAACGAAATTTGCCCCCTTATTTTCAAACCCAAAAATTAGAAGTTTAAAAATGTTTTACGCATTTATTTACATCAGAATATGAAAACATAACTCTTTAGAAGGAGATTGGATGTTTAACCAACTCTCTACGATTTTTCTTCAAAAAGTTATAGCCTTCGACATTTGACCTCTTGGGATAAACAATTTATAATATCTAAGTAACAAATTCGTTAATCCGGCCTTATAATTTTTTTTTACGTTTGAAATTGAAAGATCTTCATTTTAAAGCTTTAAAAAATGAAAAAAAATTATTTCTACAATAAATAACGCAATTGTAAAAAACGGCCATTTTGGACCTTTCACAGGCTCTGTTGCAATAACCAATAAACGAAATTAAACTTACCATAGCTCAAATTGTAGGTTATTTAATTTACTACAACTTTCTATTAAAAAGTTTTTCCCTAGAATCAATATCCTAAGCTGCAAAATTAAAAATCTTTAAAAATTGCAAATTTAACAAATGAAAATCGCAATAACAAAAAAAGCTCACAATATTTTTGGTCACATTTTAGTAGAAGTTATTCCTGGCATCGTCCTTTACAACACCTGATAGGTTTCAAAAATTCCTGAATTATATCCTGAAATCGACCTATTTTTCACCCACAGCCTGGAGTATCACTAGCATTTCCATCTTGTTTCTGCTCGTGTCCTTTTTACCAGTTCGTGAGAGCCTTTAGTTATTGTTATATTTTTTCTGGAACTGATGACTGGTTTCATTCGTTTTTTCCCAATTCCTTAAGAAAAATTCTCCGTTTTCTCAGTTTATTGGTATTCCATTGGATATTTATTGATGTCCATAACACGAACGCGTTGTAGGCAGAAATGTCCAGCAGATTATAAAAAATATTCATTGGCCAGCGATTTATCTCTTCTCATATGTATACCTGCCAACAAGCTAATCTAGAGTATCCACTGCTTCCTTATTGGAATTGTAATCTAAAATAATTTGGGGTTTTTCATTTGATGAAAGTGATGCATGATGCATAGATTCATGATGCAAAGTACTCATAAGAACAACATTTTTATTATTTTTAAGAATATTGTCAACAACAGTGGTATCTTGCGTGAAGCAAAAAAGATGAGCTATGAACTTCTTTATTCGCGATTTTTGCTAAAAGCTCCGGTTTATTTTACTTATAGTCCCCGGAATTGTATCTACTTTGTTTTAGAAGAAATGGTCCTAAATTTTACGATGTAAAAAAGTTATTACACGTAATATTGTGGCCTTCCAAATCACTACTCAAGTCACACATCACACGAATTCCTGTATAGATCTGCATTTTAAGAGCATAAGAAGTTTTACTGTTCATAATTACATACAACCCAAATTCTGTGCCATATTTCGTTGGCTTGCTTGGAATGTACCATATGAACGGAGAGCGGCCTCATAAAGGTAACTAGTTGCTTGTCGACGGTGACATTTTCATCAGGGTTAAAACATTATGTTTCCTAAATTTCACGTATTGCAGCAAGTTTATCAAAACGTCTCCTATCCTGTCTAGTAGTTTTGTTATCAAAACGTATTACTTGCAAACTTTTTGTAAATACATCAAGCGACATTTTTGATTGAAATATACTACTACCCGTTTCTTCATTCCACAAACTTTTAGTTTATTCACCATGGGACTTATAAACTCGAGCTAAAAATAAAAGACCAATGTATGCTTGGAAACCAACGTTATTCATCTCTTTCCATTTGGTTCCAAAGACCGTCCATGTTGGTCATATTCATAATTTGGTTTGCAACATCGTCTAGCTATACTACAGTTTATTTTACAAGTTCTAGCTTGCAGAAACCTGTGTTTATTTACAGACGTATCCGGCTGACAAACACACAGGTACTACCAATATAGAATAGTGCCAACTAAACACACATACTCAGGAAATTTTTAACGGTTTAAATACGCGGGTCATATTGACCCGAACGTACCCTAGGTAACAATTTGATTTTTATCAAAAAAATCAGGAAGTTGATTGTTTATCTCATATGCAATTAAAAGACCTCATATTAGGTAATAAAGTTACGAAACACCAAATCGTTACGCCACGCAATAATTTGTAAAATAAGAAATAAATTATTTTTTGGGTCAAATAGACCCGAACAGGACAGCAGGGTTAAGACCTACTTTATCCGACGCTTGAAATAATTGCGTCATCATTGTCTGTAATTCTTCGAAACTTGTAGCGAATAATACAATGTCGTCAGCATATCTCAAATTACTCAGTTTTCTTCCATTAACATTTATTCCTTTATCTACCTAGTTAATGTCTTTAACCCAGTCTTCCAGTCCCAGTGTAGGTAAATAGCTTTGGTGAAATAACGTCTTCCTGGCAAACTCCTGAAAAATATGGACTAAAAATGAAGATAAAAAGACCAAATACATGATAATATCTAAGAAAACAAACATACAATATACCGTTAGAAAGGGTTGATAAAGACAAATACCTAGAACCTGAATTTCAGAGAAAAATGATCAAACAACAGAAATAAGTATCAGGATAGACATAGTAACAAATGCGTTTGTAAAAATGAAAACAATTATCTGCAACAAAGACCTTAGATTAGAACTGAGGGTAAGAGCTTTGAGATGCTACGTGTTCTCGATACTACAATACGGACTTGAAAGCTGGACATTGAAGCAAGAACACATAAATAAGCTACAGTCATTTGAAACGTGGTGTTACAGAAGGATGCTTAGAATAGCATGGACACAGAAGAAATCGAACACGGAAGTATTGCGAGAAATGTCCAAAGAATTCTAAATAATAAACACAACAAAAATAAGAAAGTTACAATATCTGGGAAACGTAATGAGAGGACAGCGATATGAAATGCTAAGACTGATAATACAGGGAAAGATAGGGAGTATAGGAAGAAGGAGAGTGTCATGGTTGAAGAATTTAAGGGACTGTTTTAAATGCAGTTCTATATAACTTTTCAGAGCAGCGGTAGATAGAGTAAAGATAGTGATGATGATAACCAACCTCCGATTGGGAGACGGCACTTAAAGAAGAAGAAGGCGAACTCCTCTGTTGATTGGTATAGCTTTGGTTTTCTCATCTATTTGTATTTTCATTGTAGCTTTCTTGTAAATATTATGTATGAGCATTATGTATCGGAAATCTATCTTTCAGTTGTTCATAGTTCTCTCTATTGCCGAAAGTTCTATGAAGTCGAATGCCTTTTCATAATCAAGGAAGCCAATGTATAAGTTCAAATGATATTCATTGGCTTTCTCTATTAGCGTTCTGACTGTAAGAAGATGACCCGCTGTACTTACTGTAACCCTTTCGGAAACCTGCCTGCTCTACTGGTTGATAGCTATCAAGCTTCAACGTTAACCTATTAGTTTGTTGTTACTCTCATAAACAGTTTGTACATTTGGGACATTAGGGAGAATTGGCTATAATTCTTCAGATCTCCTTCGTCTCCTTTTTTTAAGAGAATTATTGTCAAACTTTCTTCCCAATCATCTGGGACTTCCTCTGTGAAGGCATTCGTTGAAAAGATTTTTTAATTCTTCGAGAATAATTTCACTCCCTCCCCCTTTTATCGTTGTGCCATAGCTTGTTTTATTTCGAAGAATTTATGTTAGGCAGTACTTCTGAGTTAGCATTTATTATCTTTCTTTTAAGATTTTCCTTTGCAGTGTTATATGTGTCCTTGTTTGAGGTATTTCTCAAACAAATTATCTATTTCTGGGTGCTTGTATTTAAAGCACCTTTAATAATAAATTGTTAAATTTAATGAATAAATACTCATTTTAAAAGTACACTGGAACGCCCCACTTACTAATCACAAGAAAAATGCAGGTCTGGATTAACAGAAAATATAAAGTAATTCTGACCTTGAAACAACATCCTGTATATTGAAATTTTCAAAATCCGTTTGCACATTTGAAAAGAATACAAAAAACTAAATTTAATGGTTCGCTTCCGTTTTTTCCGAGCACAATTTTAATAAGTTTAATTTTAAAATAATATCGAAATTTTTAATAACTCTTAGAACTCTAACAAAAATTTCGATATAATCGAAGTAATGTCATTAAATTGTGTGAGCAAAAAATTGAAGCGAGCCATTAAACTTAGATTTTTGTGCTTTTTTCAAATATGCAAACGGATTTTGAAAATTTCAAAAAGAGGGTATTGTTTCATGTTTCAAAGTTACAATTAAGTACTTTTTTTTGTTAATCCGGACCTGAACTTTTCTTGTGATTAGTAAGTGAGTCGTTCCAATGTACTAAATAACTATTGATTATTTGTAAAATGAGTATTTATTCATTAACTTTAATAATTTATTATTAATAGTAAATAATAGCTGATTTTTAATCTCTGAGTTCTTAAAAATTTCAATATACATAATTTCAAAATTAAAGTCATTAAATTGTCCGGGCAAAAAATCGAAGCGAACCATTAAATTTAGGTTTTTGTGTTTTTGTGTTTTTTTTCAAATATGCAAATAAATATGAAAATTTCTATATGCAGGGTGTTGTTTCAAGGTCACAATGAATTTATAATTTTTTTAGTCCGGACCTGGATTTTTCTTATGATTAGTAGTTGGATGGTTTGGATTCTAAATGAGACATAATATGTCAATGAAACACCCTGTATAATAACTACCTAAAGATTTTACGAAGAAAGTAAAATTTTTTATTAAGGCATTTCACTTTAAATTAATTTTTAATTTAATTACAGCGTACTGCAATTTAAGGTTTTCTTGATGCTATTAAGTATTATTAGGTCTGGATCCCGCGTATGAAAAAAAAGTTGATTAATAGCAAGCTGAAAATTTGTTAATAGCTTAAGGGTGTCTAGTCGGACAAACTTTGATATATGGGAACACTGGAACAGGGGAAGTTTTAATTGTGGAACAGGTTAAAAATTTGGAACGGTCAGACCACGAAAACGGCACATGTATTTTGTCCGACAGAACAGACTTAAACTCTTCGAACAGAGATTAAACTCTCATGCAAAAATCAGAGTGCTATTTATCACCAAATGGGCGTTTTAATGAGTGGAACATGTAGAATATGTCAAATGACAGGAATTATGACAGGTGATAAATAGCAGTCTGATTTTTGCATGAGAGTTTAATCTCTGTTCGGAGAGTTTAAGTCTGTTCTGTCGGACAAAATAAATGTGCCGTTTTCGTGGTGTGACCGTTCCAAATTTTTAACCTGTTTCACAATTAAAACTGCTCCTGTTCCAGTGTTCCCATATATCAAAGTTTATCTGACTAGACACCGTTAAGCTATTAACAAATTTTCAGCTTGCTATTAATCAATTTTTTTTCATACGCGGGATCCAGACCTATATATGTTATTTATAAAACAATACTTTTCTAGAACCCGAATATCTGGTATCAAGTCCTAAATGCAAAATCCCCAACTACCATCCGTTCAACAAAGATACAAAACGATTTTACCACAAGCAGAAATACAAACCTTGCACCTACAAAAAAATTCTTACATACGTGACAGTTAAAGACAATATCGCAACTCTCCACGTTGACACCGAAAGCGTTCCATCCTATACTAGCAATGGAGTCACTTGTTGCTATTCAAATATTACTCGAGTAAACTACAGCAAAGATCCAGATAAGAGAGTCAAGTAAGTAAATCCGTTTTTTATGACACAACAGATGTGTTGTAGAATGCATATAATGTGGATTCCCCATGTCTCTGCATTCGTCGCCCTTTTTCCTTGCAAATTTTATACGGATACGGTATAGGTATAAGTGAGAATTTGTTTCCGACGTAAGAAATTCAAAAGATTTTATTTATAAATACTTATTTTTTTAAAGATGGAGTCGCTTGGGTTTCGCCTTTTCTTTATTTGATCTTGCTATTGCGTCTAAATATTAATTATTTTATTTTAAAATGAACCTTATTAAAACGAACCATTGTAACCTTATTAGGTTATCATCATAGAGAGAGCACGTATATGATTATCTTTGACCAAACTAAAACTCAGGCCGCCAGTATCGATTTGCAAAGAATTGCTGAAGCAAAGGCTGAAAGAGATCTAAAAGTTGCATCTCACTTCTGGCCTGTCCAGCGCGGTAAAATTATACGCATACTCAATTAGGAATAAAATCAGACTCAAAGATAATCATAATATATGCTCTCTCTGATGATAACCTAATAAGGTTTGAAACCGGTTATGGTGCTTATGATGCTCTCTGAACGAACCGAAAAATAGGAATGCTCTTGTTTCGTTTTACAACGAAACGATTATTTATTTATATTAGTTCTACTTCTAACTGAGTATGGGGACCATTTTTCGTTGGAATTTTATCGCGCTGGACAGGCGAAAAGTGAGATGCAACTTTTAGATCTCCCTCGACCTTCTTTGCTCCAACAATTCATTGGTTTGCAAAATTTAGAAACCACGAATGTGAATCGATAGGTACAGGCAGCTTGATTTTTAGTTTATTCAGAGATAATCGTATATGCCCTCTCTGATGATAACCTAAGGCTGCTTACAGACGAATCACTTTTTGAAGTCCATGTCGAAAGCAAAAGTCAAACGTTTGTGGTTGTCTGTCGCTACTTGAAGTCGGCATTTAACAAAAAGGCAAAACGCATTTCCTCTTATTCTATTCTATTCTTTTCTATTCTATTCTATTCTATTCTATTCTATTCTATTCTATTCTATTCTATTCTATTCTATTCTATTCTATTCTATTCTATTCTATTCTATTCTATACTATTCTATTCTATTCTATACTATTCGATTCTATTCTATTCTATTCTATTCTATTCTATTCTATTCTATTCTATTCTATTCTATTCTATTCTATTCTATTCTATTCTATTCTATTCTATTCTATTCTATTCTATTCTATTCTATTCTATTCTATTCTATTCTATTCTATTCTATTCTATTCTATTCTATTCTATTCTATTCTATTCTATTCTATGCTATGCTATTCTATTCTATGCTATGCTATTCTATTCTATTGTATTCTATTCTATTCTATTCTACTCTATTCTATTATATTCTATTTTATGCTATTCTATTCTATTCTATTATATTCTATTCTATTCTATTTTATTATATTCTATTCTATTCTATTCTATTCTATTCTATTCTATTCTATTCTATTCTATTCTATTCTATTCTATTCTATGCTATTCTCTTCTATTCTATTATATTATATTCTATTCTATTCCATTCTGTTCTATTCTATTCTATTCTATTCTATTCTATTCTATTCTATTCTATTCTATTCTATTCTATTCTATTCTATTCTATTCTATTCTATTCTATTCTATTCTGTTCTATTCCATTCTATTATATTCTATTTTATTCTATGCTATTCTATTCTATTCTATTCTATTCTATTCTACTTTTGGTTATATACAGAGTGGGGCATTAGTATGACAAAGTCCAATTACTCGTTTGTCGTAAGAGATACGAGAAAAAGTTATTTAGATAAAAGTTAAGGCACTGATAGGACCATAATTTAAAAATATTTTCAAATATACAGGGGCGTGTGTATTGACAGGGTGACACAAACTTATGTTTTTTTAAATGAAACACCCTGTATATTTTTACATTTTTGGATTCTCCTCAATGCTTCCATTCTTAAAATATATGGCTTTATAATATTATACGAGGTAGTTTAAAAGATAATTACGTTTTTTTGTTAATTTCGTAGCATATTTACACCCTGTAGAATTGTAGTAATTTGACATCAAATTTTTATTTTATGTTAAAACGATTTCTAATATAGTCTACTATTGTTAAACATTAACAGTATAGCGACATGTTAAATTTTAGTATACAGGGTTGGTCGAATCGGAATGAGTATTTTCTTAGTTTTCTTTAATGGAACACCCTGTATTTTAGTACTGTAATCAATTGCTATTTTATGGTACTTTTTTATTTCTTAAGCATTCCCTATACCTAAGTGCTTTAATTTGTAAGTTATTCGTGATTCTTTAAGCCAAACAATAATTGTAAGAAAAATTAAGTGAAATTTTATTAGGTGGCCGTGAAAATATTCAATCAAAAATAATCTTTTGAAAAAAATACATCATAATCTAGCCTAGTCCTTAATTTATTAATATTGGATGAGATATCCAAATAAATTCGTAGTTAAGATTGTTGGTGCGCAAAATATTAATAAAAACATACAATATTCTACCTAGTCGGCTATGACACTAAATTTCCTTAAAAATTTGACATTATACTATTTTTATAGTTCCAGTTACTTTGTTACCATTACTAATATGAATTTTTCTAATGAGGAACTGATAAGATTTTTGTGCTAATGGAGTATAACAAAAATGTGCTACTAGCAATAAGAATTTTTCATCAGAAATTCCCCTGATAGACGACAACTAAGAAGAGAAACGTTTAAAAATATTATAGAACGGTTTCAACGGACTGGACACTTAGATTATGACAAATCTGATCGAACGAAAACTATTTTAAGTGAAGAAAACAGGAATTAAATGTAATCCTTAGTGTCACTGAGGATCTGCATATTAGTACAACCGTTCTTACAATCCAAGTATAGTATTTTTACTACAAAAACGTTATTACGTAGGTCAAAATTTTTGACGTAAGAGAACTGTCAAAACATTAGAATGTGACTTTTCATTATTGCTATGTTTATTATAAACACGGCAATAATGAAAAGTCACATTCTAATGTTTTGACAGTTCTCTTACGTCAAAAATTTTGACCTACGTAATAACGTTTTTGTAGTAAAAATACTATATCTACTCTGTTAAACCCGTTTTAGTATACTTTCAAAAGTTTCTCTTTTTGGTTGTCGTCTATCAGGGAATTGCTGATGATAAATTTTTATTGCAAGTAGCTCATTTTTGTTATACTCTCCTAGCACAAAGACATTTTAATCAGTTCATCATTAGAAAAATTAATATTAGTAATGGTAACAAATCAACTGGAACTAGGTAAATAGTATAATGTCAAATATTTAAGCAAATTTTGTGTCATAGCCAACTTGGGATAATTTTGTTTGTTTGATTATTATTTTAAGCACCAACAACTCAAACTACAAATGTATTTGGATATCTTATCCAATATTAATAAATTATGAATCAGGCTAGATTATTATGTTTTTTTTTTTCGAAAAATTATTTTTGATTGGATATTTTCACGGCGACCTAATAAAATTTCACATAATTCTTGTTGCAATTAATGTTTGACTAAAAGAATCACGAATAACTTAAAAATTAAAGCATTTAGGTATAGGGAATGCTTAAGAAATAAAAAAGTACCATAAAATATCATTGCATTACAATATTAAAATACAGGGTGTTCCATTTAAGAAAACTAAAAAAATACTCATTCCGAGTTTCGACCCACCCTGTATACTAAAATTAAACATTTCGCTATACTGTTAATGATTAATAGTAGTAGACTATATTAAAAATCGTTTAAATATAAAATAAAAATTTGATGTCAAATCACTACAATTCTACAGGGTGTAGATTTTGCTACGAAATTAACAAAAAAACGTAATTAACTTTTAAACTACCTCGTATAATATTACAAAACAAGATATTTTAATAAAGGAAACATTGAGCAGAATCCAAAAATGACAAAGTGTATAGGGTGTTCCATTTAAAAAAATCATAATTTTGTGTCACCCTGTCAATACGCACGCCCCTGTATATTTGAAAATATTTTTAAATTATGGTACTATATGTGCCCCAACTTTTACCAAATAACTTTTTTTCGTATCTCTTACGACAAACGAGTAATTGGACCTTGTCACACTAATGCCCCACCCTGTATGTAGTTGACTATGTTATGTACTGTGCTTTTAGATGGTCAACTTGTACGAACTTCGTTAGCAACGTTACCATCTTCCGAGATCCAGTGTACGTAAAATGTCTGGATAAAAAAACGAGAAAGGAGTTATACGAAAACGCCCACGCAATCACAGTAATGGACGAGACTATCCAGAAGAAACTTGAGAGTTTTGACAATATAACAAATCCGTTCAGCATCCTTTTAATAGGAATCGACAGTATTTCCAGACTGAATTTTATTAGAAGCTTACCCAATACGCATAAATTCGTTGAACAAAATGGATGGATTCCGTTAAAGGGTTATAACAAGATGGCTGACAATACGTTTCCAAATCTTATGGCTATTTTAACAGGTTTTAATAACAGTAGAGCTTATCAAGTATGTAATCCCAGAAAGTTAGGAAAATTAGACGAATGCCCTATGATTTGGTATGATTTTAAAAAATTAGGTTTTATTACTGGTTATGCAGAAGATTCTGCGTCAATAAATACATTTAATTACAGGAAAGTTGGTTTTACCAAGCCCCCTACAGATTATTATTATAGACCTTATATATTAGGCACAGAAAATTTACACAAGTTTACCAAAAATACAGGCGTATACTGTACAGGTCCAGAAACATCTGGGGAACGAATAATGAATGTAGCCAAAGATTTTGCCATAACTTTTAAAAATTATCCCAGCTTTGGCTTTTTCTGGATGAACTCCTTTAGCCACAGTGACCTTAATAGTCCTTCAGGCATGGATGATAAAGTAAAACATTTATTACAAGATATAACAAATGAAGGTATTACCAATAACTCAATAGTTATATTTCTCAGCGATCATGGAATGAGATTGGGAGGTATAAGACTCACAGATACTGGATGGTTAGAGGAAAGATTGCCCTTTATTTATGTATCCTTTCCCAGTTGGTTTAAAAAAGGATTTCCTAAAGAGTATGAAAATTTTAAAATTAACTCAAACAGATTAACATGTCCCTATGACCTCCACATGACTCTTAAGCATATTTTGGTCTTATCAGGTCGTGATTATAAGATAACCTCAGGCGAATCATGTCCACAATGCAAGTCGCTATTTGAAGAAGTAGATGCAGATCGGTCTTGCGCAGATGCTGCCATTGAGAAACATTGGTGTACATGTATAGGACACAAAAAGAAAAACTTCAGTAAAAAAATAAAAACTAAACTAGCCACCTTCACACTTAATGTAATACACGATATTATTCGATCAGGAAATAGTGATCACAAGTGTGCCAAATACTCCCTCTTCAAAGTACTAGATGTTAAAATATCTGAAAATGTCTCTGCAAAAAACGAATCTTATGTACTTCTACAATTTCAAACTAACCCCAAAGCTGTGTTTGAAACTACTGTAAGCTATATTGGTGATATAAATACTTCAAATCTTTCTCTGTCTGGTGATATTAGTAGATTAGATAGTTATGATAAGCACAGTAAATGTGTTAGTGATGCATATCTTAGAAAATATTGTTACTGCGGTTCCAATGGTGAGAAAGTATGAACGTGCCTTAATTTCAAATAATACCTGAATAATTGTTTAGAGATCTAATAAATTATTTTATATTATCTTACATATACATTTACATAAATATAGTGTCAATAACAAATCTTTAACCCTGTGGGTGCGGTGGGTCAATATTACACAGTTAACCGGTGGGGTGTGTAGTACCCCAATAAAAATAATCAAAAGTACAAAGAAAAATTTGAAAAAATTAAAAAATTCGCAGAAATAAGATAACCATTACCTTTACTAAATGCGTTTATTGCGTTTATTTGATCTAAAAAATAACAGTTAATTGCAAACATACAAATAATATCGTTTTGAATATATCAACAAATAACACCAAAAAATTTCTGACTGGGGTGTACCACACCCCACTGCACTAACGCAGCGCTAATGATTTGCTTATTCTCTGTGCTTTTTCATGTGCCATATTAGAATTCTTCGACGTTATCGATCACCATTACGAAGGCTTCTCGATCTTCTGCAGCCTGAAATAATTGGCCTGCATTTGATATCTGAGTCCATTCACGATTTTTTTATAACCAAAAAACTTGGTTTCTTCCTACACTTCTACGGCTTTCTATTTTGCCTTTAAGGATAAGTTGTAGTATTCTACATGGATTTGCCCTCCCTATACGTACCAGATAAGATATTTTCCAGTGTTTAATAGTCTTCTACAATTATCTGTCTTTGTTGATCCTCCTTATTACTTCTTTATTAGTTTTTCTTGCTGTCCAAGGTATCTTCAGCATCCTTCTGTGAATCCACATTTCCAATGCTTTAATTTATTGTTCATACTTCTGCACCATACAAAATTATAGACTAGACATAGCACTAGACAACCATTCTTTGTCTTAATTGTAAACTGAGGAGCAATGATTTCATTTTCATAAAAGTAATAAAGTCATTTCTACTCTGTGTTTGATTTATACTCGTATGTCTGGATCTAGTCTGTCTCTGTCTGTTCCCTGTGTCTGTTTGTTCTATGTTATGTTAAACATATTAACTATTACCCCAGGCTGTGGGTGAAAAAACGTGATATAATTCAGGAATTTTTGAAACCTATCAGGTGTTGTAAAGAACGATCCCAGGAATAACTTATACTAAAATGTAACCAAAAATTTTGTGCGGTTTTTTATTTATGACGATTTTCATTTGTTAAATTTGCAATTTTTAAAGATTTTTAATTTTGCAGCTTAGAATATTCATTTTAGAGAAAAACTTTTAAACAGAAAATTATAGTAAATTAAAAAACCTACAATTTGAGCTATGGCAAGTTTAATTTCGTTAATAAGTTATTGCAAAACAGCCTGCGAAAGGTCCAAAATGGCCGTTTTTTGCAATTGCCTTATTTATTGTAAAAATAACTTTTATGTATTTTTTTAAGGCTTTAGAATGAAGATCTTTTAATACTGAACATAAAAAAAATTTGTAGTGCCCGATTGGTGAAGTTGTTGCTTCGATATTATAATTTGTTTATCACAAGAGGTCAAATGTCAAAGGCTATAACTTTTTGAAAAAAAAATCGTACAGAGTTAATCTAAGATCCACTCTCCTTCTAAAGACTTATATTTTCTTATTCTGATGTAAATAAATGCGTATAACATTTTTTCAACCTCTTATTTCGGGTTTGAAAATAAGAGGGCAAATTTCGTTATAAATATTTAGAACTGAAGTCGCTCCTGTACATCCTACGAGTTTTTAACTTGCAGGTTATTATTGCTGAAGACAAAATAAAGATTCAAAACCAAATAAAAATTTTCTACAACCAACTGAAGTCGAGATATTTGTTTTTGTTTTCTTAAATCTTAGTGACTTTATTTATAAGAATTAAGAAATTATTTGACAGTCATTGACTAAAGAAAGACTTATATTATCTTAAAATAAAAATTATTTTAACCGAAAATTACATTTAATTATTAAAAATGTTTTTTAAAGTGTAGTGGAGATTTGTTTTTCGTTACGACTGTGATTTATTTTGTCGGTTGCCCTTAGCAACGGCTAGCAACTTATAATACATTGAATCACGGTTTTTGCTTTAAATTTTAAAGCACCGCTTGGATTGACATGAAATTTGGCAAGCACATAGATAACTTGTTAAAGAATAATAATGATATTGGCATCTGCGTGCTTTTGTCCTGGGGGTGAGTTTCACCCCGTATAAGGGGTGAAAAATATATGTTCAAAATAAGTTCGGAAATGGATAAAACGTCTAATTCTAAGCACCTTTTGCTCTATAGCATTTTTTCACCAAGTTAATACCTTTGGAGTTATTTTCGAGTAAATACCTTCATTTTTCAACAAAAAAAATACGTTTTTAGGTGGTTTTTGACAAATAACTCAAAAAGTAAGCATTTTATTGAAAAAAAGAGTTTTAACAAAAATATATCAAATTAAAAATTGAAAAACATGATGTATGCATGAAATCTCTAGACCCAGTAGAAACAAAGTTCTAGCTAATGAAAAATAGGTTCATATCCGTCAAATTTCAAAGTGAATTATTTCAACGTGAAATAATCAAATAATCATGCACTTTTTGGAGAAAATCATTACAACTTTTTTAAAGTGTTTAAAAAAATATGTACATCTGTTTTTAAAAAAAGTTTATAGTATCAAAATTAAGCAAGTTACGCTGAAAATAAAGTTGATTGGATTTTTTTTTTGTCGAAAAACTCGGGAAAATCACCCCCTAATTAGCATCAAAAATGAAATTAATCCATTTTACTTCAATGTTGTTTTACTCGTGTATGTGTCGTTTATGCCTGTACGTTTCATCGGTTCAAAGTGCTTATTTTTGAAGGGGCTGTAGTTAAAAGGACTTGAACTAGTCAATAATCACGAGTGTATGCAAATTTGGAACAGCCGTATCTTAACAAATTTTTGCCTTCCAAAAAAAGCAAAAAATCCAAAATATCATAACAGCAAAAACTACATTTTTTTACTCTTTGTGATTTTTGGTCACACTAATCAATTTTAAGTTATTTAAAAAAAAACATTTTTTTCAAAATTAAAAATTAAAACAGATTTACTTTAAAACCATTTTTTTTTAAGTAAGCCCTTTGAACCGATGATACTTACAGACCATATAAATAATACGTGAGCAAAGTAACTTGTGAAGCGGTAATGATGAATTTGATTTAAGATGGTAATTAGGGGCTGACTTTCCCGAGTTTTTTTACCAAAAAAAAAGAGATCAACTTTATTTTCAGAGTAACTTGCTTATTTTTGATGCTATAAACTTTTTTTAAAAACAGATATACATATTTTTTTAAACACTTTAAAAAAAGTTGTAATGATTTTTCTCCAAAAAGTGCATGATTTTTTGGTTATTTCACGTTGAAATAATTCACTTTGTAATTTGACGGATATGAACCTTTTTTTTATTGGCTAGAACTTTGTTTCTACTGGGTCTAGAGATTTCATCCATACATCATTTTTTCAATTTTTAATTTGCTATATTTTTGTTAGAACTCTTTTTTCAATAAAATACTTACTTTTTGAGTTTTTTGTCAAAAACCGACTAAAAACGTTTTTTTTTTTTGTTGAAAAACGAAGGTATTTACTCGAAAATAACTCGAAAGGTATTAACTTGGTGAAAAAACAAAAGGTGCTTAGAATTAGACGTTTTATCCTTTTCCGAACTTATTTTGAACATATATTTTTTCACCCCTTATAAGGGGTGAAACTCACCCCCAGGACAAAAGCACACCGAGGCCCAATATCATTTTTATTCTTCAACATGTTATCTATGTGTTTGCCAAATTTTATGTCAATCCAAGCGGTACTTTAAAATTTAAAGCAAAAACCGTGATTCAATGTATTATAAGTTGCTAGCCGTTACTAATAGCAACCAACACAATAAAAATCACAGTCGTAACGAAAAATAAATCTCCACTACAATTTAAAAATCATTTTTAAATATTAAATATAATTTTCGATTAAAATAATTTTTATTTTAAGATAATATAAGTCTTTCTTTAGTCAATGACTGTCAAATAATTTCTTAATTGTTGTAAATAAATCCACTACGATTTAAGAAAACAAAAACAATTATCTCGGCTTTAGTTGGTCGTAGAAAATTTTTATTTGATTTTGAATCTTCATTTTGTCTTCAGCAACAATAATCTGCAAGTCAGAAACTCATAGGATGTACAGGGGCGGCTTCAGTTCTAAATATTTATAACGAAATTTGCCCCCTTATTTTCAAACCCGAAATAAGAGGTTGAAAAATGTTATACGCATTTATTTAGATGAGAATATCAAAACATAAGTCTTTAGATGGAGAGTGGATCTTAGATTAACTCTGTACGTTTTTTTTTTCAAAAAGTTATATCCTTGAACATTTGACCTCTTGGGATAAACCAATTATAATATCTAAGCAACAAGTTCATCAATCGGACACTACAATTTTTTTTAGTATTGGAAGATCTTCATTTTAAAGCCTTACAAAAAACATAAAAGTTATTTTTACAATAAATAAGGCAATTGCAAAAACGGCCATTTTGGACCTTTCGCAGGCTGTTTTGCAATAACGTATTCACAAAATGCCATAGCTCAAATTGTAGTTTTTTTAATTCACTACAATTTTCTATACAATATATAAGGGCACAAAAGAAAATGGAATTTGGCGAAGAAGGTACTACTTTGAACTATACGAAATATACCAGCATCCGGATATCATAACATTCATTAAAATAGGATGGCTGCGTTGGATGGGACATGTAGAAAGAATGGAAGAAGGCGAAATACCAAACAAAATATTTAAAGAGATGCCAGTAGGGAAAAGAACAAGAGGAAGACCGAAGCTGAGATATTTAGAACAAATAGAAAATGATATAAAAACCTTAAAAATAAAAAACTGGAGAAAAAAAGCACGAAACAGATCAAAGTGGAGAAGAATCCTGGAACAGACCAAGATCCAGAAAGGGCTGTCGAGCCAATGATGATGATGATAGCTCAAATTGTAGGTTTTTTAATTCACTACAATTTTCTATTTAAAAGTTTTTCTCTAAAATGAATATCCTAAGCTGCAAAATTAAAAATCTTTAATAATTGCAAATTTTACAAATGAAAATCGTCATAAACAAAAAAACGGAACAAAATTTTTGGTTACATTTTAGTATAAGTTATTCCTGGCATCGTCGTTTACAACACCTGATAGGTTTCAAAATTTCCTGAATTATATCCTGAAATCGACCTATTTTTCACCCACAGCTTGGACTACTATGGGAGCTGGTAATTAAGAGATAAAAGGCGTCTATGTATACAGGGTAGACAGTAGTCTAAAGAGTGATTTTTCTTTATGCATAGTCCAAAAAGTCAGTATTTCTAGAGGGTGGGAATTATAGTTGTTCAGAGAAAAATATAATATTGTTTTTCACATGTAAAAAAGTTGAACACCCTATTTGTATATCATTCCTTCAATTTGAAATATTTGAGTTTCATTATTAAATAATATTGCGTTTTGTTTTTATATTTATATTTTATTATTTTTGTACTAGTCATTCTTGAAGGAATCAATAAAAAATATGTTATTCTTAAAAATAACTTTATACATTTGTGTTTTATTTAATACCTATTTCTCTAATATTTTTTAAACCTTGTAAATTTTGTGATCGATGGATATAAGCTTTTGATTTAAAGAAACCCCGTACGAAAAACTCAAGTGTATATAATATCTGTATTTTTGCCGATTATTGTTCCATGTAGACTGTACACGCATGCAATTACTGCCAAGACACAGATAGGTGGAGGTTCGAAAATTTAATTTTCGGCGATAAGCAATGTTTTTTGTCAAATAATAGCTATTTGTATAACAAGGGAGGAAAGTGCTACTTTTCCTCCCGAGAATGAAGTTTACTGCCCGACGCGTAGCGGAGGGCAGTAATCATTCGAGGGAGGAAAAGGCACTTTACTCCCATGTTGTACATATGGTTTTTCCAACTTCCTCAAATAACAAGTCATTTTTTTATTTTTACTTAATTTATTTATGTAACTAACCAACAAAATTTATTAGAACTAAAACTAACAAGTAGGTACAATATAACTGTCAACTGTCAAATATAAGTCAAATTATTAATGTAAACATGGTTAAATTAGAATAACAATTTACTGTTTTTTACCATTTTGAAAAATACAGAGTGTTTTTAAATAAACGTTAAAATGTATAGATACTTACGTAATAGAAAATAGATATTGTACAGGGCGTCAATAAGTTATATTTCATGAATGAAATACCATGACGTCACATTTACGTTTCCTCCCTAGAGAGGAAAAGTACAACTTTGCTCCCTACAATCAGGTCCGGAAAAATATACTTTCGGTAGAGGTAGGTGGAAAACATTTTTTTATAATTTCTTACAGCAGTAAAATGTATTTTAATTTAAATAAATTACATGCATACTTCTCGTTGTGTCAATTAATTTACTAAAAAGGGGTAGTTCCCTGGGTTGGCTGTATACCTTATAGTTAAACAAACTGGAACATGAAGTAAAAACCACTTCTATGTAAAAGGTATATTTACTAAAAAATTTTAAAAATGCCAATGGATTCAATAAAATGTGTACATCAGAACGTTTTCAAACCTATCGGTCCATCATCAGTGAATTTGGATACTTGCAAAATAGCCCCAGAACCAAACAATGGTTGGGATTATAAATAAATCTACATTATGTTAAAATAAAATTAAAAAGGCTAAACGCCGATGTTCAGGGATTAAACCTCTGGGAACATGGTGAAACTCTACCCGAGGACACAATCAACCATCTTAGGTCAACGATGTCTACTAAGTTTTTTATTATTATTTTAAAAATTAAAAATTAGCGCTTTTATTATTTTAAAAATGTAATTTTTTATTCCTTTTAAAGTCAGTTGATTCTAAAATTTCGAAAAAAAATTGGGCGGAGTGACAATTGATTGAATCCCCCGTCGCATGGCGACAGGTCAAATTACTAGTTCAAAAATAAAAATCGACGTGTTTCCTTTCCCTAGTCGCCCATTCTCGAAAAAATGAATGTACAGTAAGGTCTCGTTTTATGAGGTGGATAGGTTCTACAGAAAAGCGCATATAAAAAAATCGCATAAAAAAGACTTTACTGCATTGAAAAAGTAGGGATACGTTCCGCAGTTTTCTAAAATCACATAAAATGGTGGACGTATGTCCACAAAAAATTGTATGTCTTTGATGTGTTTTTTTCCTCCATTGGGCCAAAGAAAATCTTAAAGAAGAAATTAAAAACGCCGACTAACGATATTGAGATTGCAAAAACCGAAAAACCTCTTCTAATGGAACATAAAACTTTACGACACTTAATTAAATGTTTCAATCCAAAAATCAAAATGTGCTGTTTATTACACTGCAACTTCAAATCAGCAACATTTAAACTCTTAAATACTTAAAAATTTAAATTTAATTTCAAAACTATTACAGGTTATACCTTTCAATGCGAAACTCTTCTTTTTCTTCTTTCTCATAATCCTTACTGCCCTTCAGGGCGTCGGATGTCGGGTTCCGCCTTTTATCCACTTCTTCCATTTGCTTCTATTGGTGGCCAGGTTCTTCATATCCCTCATACTGATGTGTCTCCTTTCAGATATATATCTTGGATCTGGTCCATCCATGTCTTCCTCGGCCTTCCCTGTTTTCTTTTGTTTCCCATTTTGGCTTCATGTACCTTCTTTGTAAGTCTATTTTGCTCCATTCGTTGTATGTGTCCAAACCAGCTTAATTGTTTGTTTTCGATCTTCCTAATTATCGGTTCTTGTTCCAGCTCTCTTCTTATATCTTCATTTCTGAATCTGTCAAACTTCGTAA
Source organism: Diabrotica virgifera virgifera (assembly GCF_917563875.1). Classification (NCBI taxonomy): domain Eukaryota; kingdom Metazoa; phylum Arthropoda; class Insecta; order Coleoptera; family Chrysomelidae; genus Diabrotica; species Diabrotica virgifera. The sequence continues at coordinate 208,248,662 of NC_065445.1, read as the reverse complement.
CTCCGGCTATTCTTCTCATGTATTTCATCTCGGTCGCGTTTATCATTGATTCATGTTTCTTTTGGACAATCCATGTTTCCGCCCCATATGTCATTATCGGATTTACTATGCTGTTATATACTCTGAGTGTAGTTTTGTTGTTTATTTCTGACTTTCCAAAAATTGTATTATTTAAAGAGTAGTACACGCTAGTTGCCTTCTTCAGTTTATTACTTATTGCCAAGTCCGTTTTCCCATCATCTGTTATTATATTTCCCAAATATTCAAAAGTAGATACATGTTCTATTACTTTTTCCTTTACTATTATATTAGTATTCCTTTCTCTTTTCTCATCTTCATTTATTATCATAAGTTTTGTTTTGTTGAGGTTCATTTCCATTTTTAATTTATGAATCTCTTTTTGCCAAATATCTATTAGTTTCTGCATTTTCTCTACTGTGTCTGTTATTAAAACTATATCATCAGCGTATAGAAGGGAGTTGATCTTTATTGCATTTAAGTTTTTATATCCTACTATGTATTGAAGGTTTCTTGTTTGATCTTTGGTATTTTTGATTAAAGTATCCATGACTATTATAAACAAGAGGGGCTTAGTCCATCTCCTTGTTTAATTCCCCTATCCCATTTAAAAGTGGCTGATCTTTCTCCATTTATTTGTACTTGGCCTTCTACTTCCATATATATAGATTTTATGACTTTTATCATCTTTTTTGGTATATTATAGCTCTCCAATATTTTCCACAATATTTATCTGTTTATTGTATCAAATGCCGCCTTCAGATCGACGAACATGAGAAATAGTTCATTCCCTTTAAGGCATTGTCTCTCTATTATATTTCTTATGATGTAGACGTTATCGTTTGTTTGACGGTTTGATCTGAATGCAGCCTGTTCGTCTTCCAATTTTTTCTCTATCACTGATCTTAGACGCGTCTCTATAATTCTCGTGTATACCTTGAAGGCGACCGATGAAAAGCATATTGCTCTATGATTCTCGCATTCATTATGTTGTCCTTTTTTGTATATTGGTAGAACTATGTTCTTCTTCCAGTCATCTGGGATTTTCTCTGTACTCCATGCTTCCTTGCATATCTGTAATAGCCAGTCCTCTCCTTTTTCACCCATCCATTTTATCATTTCTGGATCTATTTGGTCCTCTCCTGCCGCTTTTCCAAGTTTAATATTGTTTATAGCTTCTTCCAGTTCTTCCTTCCTTATACTCTCTGGTTCCTCTTCCTCCTCCAGTTCTGGTCTATTTCTTCCTGCTTCATATCTTTCTACTTCTTCGTGTTTGAATTTATCTTAGTAGTATTGTTTCCATACTTCTACTATTTCTGTAGTCTCTATTTTCAATTGGTTATTTTTATCTTTGATTCCATACTGTTCCCTGCCTTTTTCCCTCTTAAACCCTTTATACAGTTCCAGAATTTTCTGTTATCTGTTTTTTAATTTGCTTCCAATTCTTTTCCCAATTCTTCCCAGCTCAGATTTTTCGCTTCCTTTACTGCTATCTTTGCTCTATTACGTTTCTCTATGTATTCTGCTTTGTTATTTTCATCTCTACACTGTTGATATTTTTTCCAGGCTTGCATCTTTTCCTTTATTATTTTCTTTAGTTCTTGACTCCACCATTCTGTTCTCTTATGATATTTATTTATTGACTTTTTTCCACAAATTTTCTCTGCTGTTTTATATAATGTGTCTTTTAGTATTTTCCATCTTTCTTCCATATCCAATTGCTCTCTTTCCAGCTCCATTCTTTGCAATTCCTCATATATTTCTTTTTTATAGTCATTTTTCTCTTTCTCTGTTTTCAGCTTCTTAATATTTACCTTAGTGTATGACTTATCGACTATATATTGCTTTTTCTTTGTAGTCATTTCGGCTACGAGTAGCTTGTGTTGAGTATTTAGTTCTGCAAATTTTTCTGTTTTTATATTTTTGATAATATCCATTTCTGCAGGAATCACAATGTAATCTATTAGACTTTTAGCATTTCTTTCTTGTGCTTCAAAAGTGTATCTGTCCTCCATATTTTGATACCAGAATGTATTTCCAATTTTTAGGTCGTTATTTACACAAAATTGTATCATCTTCTTCCCATTTCTGTTCTCAGCTTTTTCTCCATACCGCCCAAGGCTTCTAAGTCCCTTGTTGATGTCATTTCCAACTCTAGCATTCCAGTCTCCCATAATAATTATGTTCTCAGTATCTTCTCTCACTTCGTCTAAAGCTGTTTGGTGTTCGCTATAGAATTGAGACATTTTCTGTTCTTCTGTGCCCTCGACTGGTGCATATATTTGTATTATGCTAACTAACTCGTCTAGTTTTATACTCACGGTAATTATTATAGAGTTTATTGCTTGGTACTTTACAACTCTCCCACTCAGATCATCCGTGATTATAAAACCGAATCCCTCTTTTGCTCTTTCCATTTCTTGTACACCTGAGTAGAAGAGCTTGTAACCATCGCCACATATCATATTTCCTCTTCCCTTCTGCTTCGTTTCGCTCAGGCCTAGGATGTCAATACCGTATGTTTTCATTTCCTCTGTCAATTCGAATTCTTTACCATAAAGACTTGTGATATTCCAAGTACCTATTATTGTTGCTTCCTTTCCATTATTTTTGTTGTCCTTTTCCATTTGCGTTGTCTTTTTTACTAGTATCTTTGCAGTTTTTGGTGCCTGTGTTATCAGTTTTTTGAGTTAAATGCTCCTCCTTCTGCTGTTCTTATTGCTTTTGGTATTTGCTGTATTTCGTTTCCTGGGGATCTTTCACTCGCTTTTCTGCCCTTTGTTTTTTGTTCCTCTGTTCCATTTTCAGGTTGAATTTCTCCATTGATATCATTTTTGTAGCCCAACTGCTCCGGGGTATATATTTCTCCATCTATTTTGAGCCCGTTATAGTTTAGGAACGCTCTGTAACCTTTATCTCTAGCCAATTTCATTTGGTGGATTAGAAATTTCCTTTTCTGTTGGTATTCTTTTGAGTAGCCTCCCGTAATGAATATTTTGCTGCCCTTGAGTCTGCGTGTTTGGCTTAGTACAGGGCTTCCCAATCTTATTCGTACTGTGACGCCCTTGGGACTTTGCTATTTTTTTGCGACGCCCCTCAACCCAACCCCCAATAATACTTACCAATTTTAGTACTAGCCTAGTAGCAGGTTATTTATAATTTTTATAGAAATTAAGAAATAAATCAAAACATAGGCACAAAAATAAAAAGGGATATTTATTTATGTAACTGGCTGGTTAATGTGAGGAATGTGCTTGCTTTTTTGAGCATAGCTTATGAAATCGGGGCTCCAATTTGGAAATTGTTACTATAATTTCTTTTTCTAAGTTTATGTTTGACCTGTACTTGTTTTTAATTACTGCAAAATCAGAAAAGACCGTTTCGCACAAGTACGAAGTCGCAAATGGCAATAAAACCTTTAATGCAGCAGTGCTGATTGCATGATAATTATGAGAAACTGAGCTCCAAAATTTAAACAGGTCCTTGTCGTGTTGAAGCTTTAGGCTGGAATCACAGGACAATTCTGTCGGTTGTTCTTCTTCCTCTGTTGAAAGTGTCGATGGTGTGAATGACTAGGGAGGGATTCTGTCAGACCCAGTCATATTGCTCCAGCTTTTTGGGAAAACATTTCTGTGTTCGTTCAATGATAACATGTGTTGTGTCAACATATTTTTTAAAGAGAAACCGAGGATTTCTTTCGATTTTGCTTGTAGAATAAGTTGTAAAGTAGGAAAACAGTCAATTTCTTGATCTTCTAATTTTCTTTTCCATAAGATAACTTCTGAAACCCAGTAATTTTATCTGCCAATTGCGGGATATGAGTATTATTTCCCTGTAAATACTTATTAAGATCATTTCATTTGTTAAATATCTCACAGCGGTATGCTATTTTTATTATAAACTCTGAATTAATAAAGTTTTGCGCATCATTAGATACATGTAAAATTTCATTTTTTAAAATTCATATACACGTGCAAGTACGTTGCCTTTGGACAGCCAACGAGAGTTGCAATAATAAATTAAAGAGGTGAGTTCGGCCCCCATTTCTTCACAATGTTTATGGAAAAGACTTGATTTCACTTTAATAATGCTATCCATCACAACACTTAATTCGGGTGTAATGTTTTTTGCTGCTAAGGCCTCTCTATGTATGACACAATGACACATTTTACACTTGGAGCCTTGGTTTCGATGAGAGCTTGTAGTCCTGCATACTATCCAGAAAAATATATTTTCTGTATTAAAAGTCCGCGCTGCTACGCGACGCCCTTGGGACAACGCCGCGACGCCCCAGGGCGTCGCGACGCACAGTTTGGGAAGCCCTGGCTTAGTATCTCTATTTTTTTCGACACATGTTTAAGTTCTATTTTTATAGGCCTGCTTTTATTATTTTGGTTTCCTACTCTATGGATATCTTGTATCTCCTCGTTTTCGTCTATTGAAATGTTCATTGTATTAGTTATTTCTTTGAATCAATGCGAAACTCAGATTGATGTAATAACTACATGCTACATCATGTAACAAGGGGAATACCCGAATTGCAAACCGACAGATTACTGACATCTGGATGGGAATAGTTAATAATTATACTAGTTGTTAATAATGGAAATTTTTGGATGAACGCACAACTTCAAAATCGCATTAAAATAATCCGCATATAAAGAGACCTTACTTTATTCAATAATTTTCCCCTCATTGTATATGAATTAGGATTAACACGTTCTTTTAAGTGTGCAGAAATATACAGGGTGTCCTAAAGTAAATTAGTTGAGGGTATATCCGGTCCAACCGGAGGCATAGTAGTAATAAAAAAATAACAGATTCGTTATGTGTCATTGTACTTGCACGCAGTTTCATGAATATCTCCATATTCGTTTCAAAGATTCAACTTTGTTCTAGACTCTATCTCAACTCTCTATAGGTCTCTTGCTAATAACTCGCAGCAATTGAAGAGGTAGAAGCGTTGAAGATCCATAGACTTGCATAGACTCGAAAAATCTTTTGATATATTGAAAAAGACACGATGTACGATTAGAACGGCCTAAATCCTGATCTAGAAATAACATCGGGAATAGAACAGGCCAGAAAATCCGAAAAAAAAACAATCAAAAGGCTGCTATGTGATTCTTGAATAAAACTCGAAATTAGATTGAGTTTATCAAAATGATAAGTCTGGTCGACTCTTCTCTATTCAGTTGAAATATGGACCCTTAAAACTTCATGTTGTTCTGAAGCTATTTCCTTGTGGCATTTTGATAATTAACTATTTTGTTTGGGAAATAAGTCACAATTAAATTGAAAAAATAATTTCATTAACGTTTCGACGCCTAAATCGGATGTCGTTGTCAAAATAGCCTAATACTTAAAACTTCAACCGTAAATAAATTGGAGGCCTTTGAAATGTGGATCTACCGGAAAATTCTTCAAATTTCATGGAAATCGCATACCTCAAACGAAGAAGTGCTGCATAGAACAGGCAAAGAACGAGAAATTTTCAACACAGTGAATGTTGGAAATGTTACATTATACCTAGGCCACATACTGAGAAACAATAAATACCAATATGCTCAGTTAATAGTGGAAAGATCGAGAGAAAGAATGGACAAGGAAGGAAAAAATGGTGGCTAATAAGCATCCGACAATGGACCGGGCTAAATTTTGAACAGTTAATAAAACAGCTGAAGACAGATGTTTGTAAGAAGTTAAAGCAAATTAAGTTATTTAAATAACAAAATATATTATTATTGCTAGCATTTACGATAAAAAATATTAAAGAATATTCTACTATCTTTATTTTAACCACCTTATTAATACATAATATATTTTAACACAGCACTTCATGATATTACAGATACATATTGTAGGAAGCTAACATCGCATAGAACTTTACACAGTAGATAAGGCACTGCTGGAATAACTTTTCCTAAATCTAAACCCATCGGCTCTACTAGTCCAGTAACTGATGTTTCCTCTGGAGCTAAATATCAATTCCGAATCTGAGCAGTACCTCACCAAGTTTTCTTCCGAACAACTAACTACCTTCCTAGTGTTTCTCAAAAAATTGACCTTTTTGCAATGACGGAAACCTCTTTTGATCTCGTTAAGAAACTGGGTCGAGAGTTTGGGGAGGTTTTCAAAATATTTTGCTGCTGCGTTGTCTCCAGATGCAGACGGGGAGTTTTCTTCTGGTTGATTTGTATTGGTTTCAGTCGACATAATAGATTGTCCTTAAAAAATATTTTAAATATATTAGAATTATATGATAATGCATACATAGATAAATATGTGGATAAATGCATTTAATACCAATAGTGTAGCAAGCGTATAGGCTAAGTAATAAATCATAAAGTGTTCATTGATAACACAGCCCAACAAAAAAAATTTGCTTGCTGCCGAAAAAAAATCAACTGATTTTGGTTAATTCATCTGTGCTGATTCCAAAAATACCAACCTTTTCTTTGTATCAGCTCTAGTTTTCGAGATATAACATACTTATCAAATTCTTAAATATTCTTACATATCTGTATATTCCACCACCATAATTGCAATATGTTTATAAACAAACTTAACAAATTCTAAGCCAAATGCATACTAATGACTTCTAATTAAAGTGTACTTAATTAAAGTGTATCAGAGTATACACCAGATCACTGGCGTCTTTTTATCGACAGTTCCAAACGAAGTTTAAAGTGTATCCTTCTACATAATGGCAACAAATATGGAAGTATACCAATTAGGCATTCTACAGTAATGAAAGAAGACTATAAAACAATACCGCTGGTGCTAAAAACATAAGTATGGCCAACATCAGTGGGTGATCTGTGTTGATTTTAAGATGGTCAACTTTCTCCTGGAACAACAAGGTGGCTATAGAGAGTAGAAGAAAATGGTGTTCTAGAGATACTATAGTTCAAGTAGAAGCTAACGTAGTTAACGAAGCATCGGTCGACAAAGAGAAGATAAAACCTCCGATACATATTAAACTAGGGCTGATGAAACAATTTGTAAAGGCTTTAGACCAGAATCGTCCTTGTTTTAAATACTTGTCCAGCAAATTGCCTGCACTTAGTAAAGAAAAATTGAAAGCCGGAATATCTGATGGGCCTCAAATACGACAAAGTTATGAAAAATTTTCTTGGAAACAATAAATCGGAAGAAATTGAAGAAATGCTTAACAATATTAAGAAACACAGTTGTCATATGAGTATTAAAATTCATTACCTCTACCGCCACTTAGACCGTTTCCCAGAAAATCTTGGTGACCTTACTGAGGAAGAAGGGGAACGCTTCCACCAAGATATCAAAACCATGGAAGAGAGGTATCAGGGGAGATGGGACACTCACATGGTGGCAAATTACTGCTGGAGTCTTCAAAGGGACCGTACTTTTAAAGCCTTTACAAAAAAATCATATAAAAGGAAGTTTTTGGGTGACGCCGAATAACAGATTCGTGCTGCGATGCTGGTTTGGTTAGATGAAAAGTTAAGTTTTTTTGACAGATATATGTGATGATTTTTGCTGTACAATAAATATCTTACTTTTTATTCGTGTTTTGTTTATTTGATGGGAGCAGCACTACATTACTACATATATTATGTAGATAATGCTGCGTTAAATTACACTATAGGTATGTTAGAAATGTGGTCTGTCGTATTTTCTGAAAAAGATCTGATATAGCAAATCTGGTGGCATTTTTGGATTCAGCAGACCCAAATTACCTAGAAACAGTAAAAAAATTTCCGGCAGCAAACTGTGTGTTTACCAATGTAATTGATCATGATGTTCAAGTTATTGTTGCGGTTATCCGATGTTCCTAGATAATATGAACTCTCATCCTGACTTTAATAATGTCCACGTCGTCAGCATTTGCTAGAATTATGACTAATCTTTCGTGAAATTACTATCTCGTGCGACTTTCTTGAAGGCTATGTTAAAAAGCTGACGAAAAGCGTGTCTCTGTCTTAACCCACTTGTATTTCAAATGAGGTTGACAAGTCGTTCTGAATTTTTGTTCCTGATAACATCTTGGCTTCTTGGCTATTGTTACATTTATCACTCATATGAGTTTTTTTTGCAATTCCTAACTCATTCATAGTTATGATCTCTAAAGTCTGATCTAGATCTGTTATGACACCGTCAGATGACACTTTAAAATCGACAAAAGGTGTTTCATATCTACATCAAACTCTTGTCCTGGTTCGAGAATTTATCGTAGTGTGAAGATCTGGTTAACAGTTGAACGTTCACTCCTGAAATCTGCCTGATATTCTCCTAGGAACGACTCGATATACTTAATACTTCAATCTCTCATTAAAGATGTTTGATAATATCTTTTATGATGTTTATAGAAGTTATTGTGCGGTTATTATTGCATTCTCTTTGTTCACCTTTTTATGTAACGGACATATAAAGCCTAACCTCCATTCCTCCCCCCTCTCCCAGGTAATATCACATCAGATGAAATAAAATCACGAATCATAATTGCAAGCAGGTGCAAAATGGTCTAGCAAAATACTTAGCTAACAGACGTCAAAAAATTTGCATAAGACTGTATAGAACTCTGATAATCCCCGTTCTCACATATAGATTAGAGGTACGGACCCTAACCGTGTAGATAGGTTCAAAGGAAGTCAGAAGCTGTTACACAATAGGTACCTACTTACCCCTCTAACCCGACGTGAGTTGGAGGTAGTTGAAGTATTATGGTAATTTTTTCTATGGAGTGATCTAACCAGGTTGTGTTGGAATTTTTATCATTGTATGAATAAACCAACTTACTACTAAAATTTCTTCTGCCAACGCTGGTGGCGTACAACAGACTAAACTGAACTAAACCCTCCATACTCGAGGGAACAAGCTCCATAGGAGCGTGTCCAGATCCAATATGAAGATTTAGTGATTTTCAAGTTCTTGACTTGAACTTGAACTGGACTTAAAACTGAAAATATTGATGAACATATTATCAGAAGAAAGTCACAGGCTGGGCTTTGATATTTACTTTTCCAAAACCGAAATCATGGTATTCCAGAAGAACCCCCATGAACAAATTACACCCAACATACAAATAACTGGTATCACCCTTCAGAGTTCCCAAAGCTTCATATACCTGGGCAGAGAGCTAAACAGTCAGCTAGACCACTCAAAAGAAATTAGAAGACGCATTGAAATAGCAAGGTCTGGTTTCATGAACATGCGTAAAATGCTCTGTATCCCCAAGATATTAGTCACAATAACTTTGAGATCACTAAATTTTTATGTTTGGTCTGTATTACTATATGGCTGTGAGACCTGGACAATAAAACAATATGACGTCAACAAACTGAATTCATTCGAAATGTGGATGTACATACCTACCGCCGAATGCTAAGAAGTACTGGAAATAATGAACACACGTCCTCATCTGGTCAATACAATCAAAATTAGAAAGACGTCATATCTAGGACTCATAATGCGCCATAGGGAATTTAAGCAGCTTTGGGTAATATTAGAAGGCAAAACCGAAGGTAAAAGGGGTATAGGCAGAAAGAAAAAATCCTGGCTCCGAAACATCAAAGATTGGACCCACACAATAAGGAATGTCTTAATTTATCAAGCCCAGAACAGAGAGAAATTTGCCATATTGATCGCCAACCTCAATAGGGAAGCACTTAGGAGGAAGAAGTTCTTGGATGGAGTAAAAGAGAAAGACCAAAGAAGACCTGGGAGGAGACACTTTAGTCCAAGTAATGAAACTTAAAATAGGACAAAACCTCGCAATTTTTACAGAATGGATCGATCTGCTTGAAAATTTGAGAATAAGTAGTGGATAGTCTAAGGATCAAAATATATATCACGCCAAAAGCCGCTTTTACCATGGGGGTGGTTGCCACCCCATCTCAGGGGTGAAAATTTTTATTTTTTTTTTGACCGCAAGAGTTGGTAAAAACATTCATTACATATAAGCAAAAAACCTTCTGTACATTTTTTTAATAAAATTAATAGTTTTCGATTTATTCGCCATCGAAAGTGTTAGTTTTATATCGAAAAAATCAATGATTTTAATCAGTTTTCTGCTAACAACTCAAAAGGTTTTCGTTTTATCAAAACAACTTTACTTAATAAAAATGTACCTTTTGAAAAAATAAACAAGACCGTTTTTTTTATTTTCTTTAAGACCAATAGTAATCATCATCATCCAGCCTTAAAAGTCCACTGCTGAACATAGGCCTCCTCCCCTCGTTTCCAACCCCATCTATCCTGCGCCGCTCTCATCCAGTTTTTATTTACCTTTTTAAAGTCGTCAGTCCATCTTGTAGGCAGTCGACCGACGCTTCTCTTGTCTTCTCTTGGCCTCCATTCCAATGACCTCTTCGTCCATCGCCCATCTGTCATTCAGGCTATGTGTCCTGCCCATCTCCATTTCAACCTGGCTATCCTCTCGAATAGTAATCGAGCTATACTTATATTATATGTTGGCTATTCTTCGTCAAATGCTAAATATTGTAGTTTCAGAGTCAAAGGACTGGAAAACTATGCATTTTTCGAGGATAACTTGTTGAAACTGATTTAAAGTATTTAAAAATATGTATCTTCAGAAATAAAAAAAATCTATAGCTAAAAAATTAAGTGACTAAATGAAAAGAATGTCATTCCCTATTTTTTTTTCAGCAAAAAAGTGATCGTAAACAATCCCTTAATCACCACCTTAATTAAAATTTGTCATTGACCTGATTTGGTTTTCTTGATTTATGTATTGTTAATAGGTTCTAGAAGTTTGATTGACTTAGAATGATGGAGTTGAAAGCGAATAACGAGTTTTTAGTTTGGTAAAAAATTCCATTTTCTTCGGAATAGAAAGATTAGCATCAGAGATACGAAAAAATATTTAAATGTGAAATTTTAGATTATTTAATTCCCAAAAACATGGTTTGAAAACAATTTTTTACGGCAAAATTTGAATGAGCTATTGACAATTAAAACTTGTACTATCATGCAAAAACCACATTTACCAACCCTTTCAATGCCACCTCTTTTTGTGACTCAGAACTTTAAAAGGAGTTAATATTAACAGCCTTATAGATCTTCTAAAAACCTACAAAATTCTTTTTTAACGAACTTTCTAAGATAAAAAATAAAAAAGTTATGGTTAAAAAATCAAGATATTTTTTTGAAAAGAAAAAGGAGAAATCCAATTGGAAGCATAATAATGTAAGTTAGCGGTGTTTTTAGTCATTGGCCTTATTTATTCTTCTTTATTTATGTATTATTATTATATTTTAGAAGTTTGATTGGCTTAGAATAATTAGTTTTTAAAAAACTGAAGTTTAAAACTAATGACGAAAGTTTGCAATTTGGTAAAAAATGCCATTTTTTCAGAATAGAAAGATTAGCATCAGAGATACGAAAAAATGTTTAAATATGCAATTGTAGGTAATTTAATTCCCAAGAAATTGGTTTGATAAAATTTTTTCTACGGCAAAAATTGAGTGAATCGTAAGTTAGTATACCATCGAAAAACATTGATTTTTTAGATATAAAACCAACACATTCGATAGCGAATAAATCAAAAACTATTAATTTTATCAAAAAAATGTATAGAATATTTTTTGCTTAGAATGAATGTTTTTATTAACTTTTGCGGTCAAAATATAATTCAAAATTTCCCCACCGAGATGGGGTGACATCCACCCCAATGGTAAAAGCGCCTGTCGGCATCATATAGATTTGGATCCATGGACTATCCACTACTTCTCAAATTTTCCAGCAAATTGATCCATTCTGTAAAAATTGCGAGGTGAAAAGCTTTGGTTCCTGGACTACTTAGATATACTGGACAGGTCAGTAATAGTACATTCTTTCACGGTTTTTGCTCTAAAATTTAAAGAACCGCTTGGATTGACATGAAATTTGGCATACTCATAGCTTACATGTCAAAGAAAAAAAGTGATATTGTGCCGATGTGCGCTTTTGCCCTGGGGGTGACTTTCACCCCCTGTTGGGGTGAAAAAATATATGTCCAAAATAAGTCCGGAAATGGGTAAATTGACAAATTTTAAGTAACTTTTGTTCTATAGAACTTTTTCGCCAAGTCAACACTTTTTGAGTTATTTGCGAGTGAATCTGTTCATTTTTCAACAAAATAACCACATTTTTAGACGGTTTTGGCAAATAACTCAAAAAGTAAGTATTTTGTTGAAAAAAACGTTCTTAGCAAAAATATAGCCTAAAGAAAGTAAAAAAAATGGTGTACTCGTTAGGTCTCTGGACCTCATAGAACCAGAGTTATAGCCAATGAAAAATAGATTCATATTCACCAAATTTCAAATAGAATATTTCGACGTGAAATATCCGAAAAAGTAAGCACTTTTTGGGGAAACCCCAATATAACTTTTTTAAATTATTTAAAAAAAGCTTTATTTCTGTTTTTATAAAAAGTTTCTAGCATTAAATTTAAGCAAGTTACGCTCAAAATGAAGTTGGTCCCTTTTGTTTTTGCAAGAAAAAATCGGAAAGACCACCCCCTCATTAGCAACTTTAACGAAATTAATCGTTACCGCTCAACAAATTATTTTACTTATGTTGTGTTTATATGATCTGTAAGTTTCATCGATTCAAAGTGCTTATTTTTGAAAAAAATTGGTTTTAAAATAAAAATTTTAAAAACTTTAATTTTGAAAAATATGCTTTTTTTCAAAATAACTTAAGAATTGTTAGAGATAACAAAAATCTCGAAAAACAAAAAAGTCAGCAATGTTTTTCTGAATATCATGTATTTTTTTGTTTTTCTGTAAGACAAAAATTAATTAAGATTTGGTGTTTCTAAATTTGCATACATTCGTGGTCAGTCACTCGTTCAACCCCTTTTAACTACGGCCCTTTCAAAAATAAGGACTTTGCACCGATGAAACTTACAGATCATATAAACAATACATACACGAGTCAAGAAACTTGTGAAGTCGTAACGATTAAGTTCATTTGACATACTAATTGGTGGGTGATTTTATCGATTTTTTTCCAAAAAAAAAGGGACTAACTTTATTTTAAGCGTAACTTGTTTACTTTTGATGCTAGAAATATTTTTTGTAAAACAAAAATAAAGCTTTTCTTAAACACTTTAAATAAGTTGTAATGAGTTTTCTCAGAAATGTGCTTCATTTTTGGTTATTTCACGTTAAAGTATGCCATTTGGAATTTGACGAATCTGAACCTATTTTTCATTAGCTATAACTCTGCTTCTACTAGGTGTAGAGACGTGATATACTCGTATACACCATTTTTTTTTTTTTTTTTTTATTTTACAGGCTATATTTTTGCTAAGAATGTTTTTTCGACAAAATACTTACTATTTCAGTTATTTGCGAAAAACCGTCTAAAAGCGTGGTTATTTTGTTGAAAAATGAACATAAAGTTACTTAAAATTAGTCAGTTTATCCATTTCCGGACTTACTTTGGACGAATATTTTTTCACCCCCAAGAGGGGGTGAAAATCACCCCCAGGGCAAAAGCACATATCGGCACAATATCACTTTTGTTCTTTGACTTGTTAGCTATGTGTATGCCAAATTTCATGTCAATCCAAGCGGTTCTTCAAAATTAAGAGGTTTTGCAATATTTTACCGTTAAAGAACGTACTATAAAGGGGATTGGTATGGTATGCTATGATGGTACATTGGGGCAGGGCCCACTTGTGAGCCCTTTTAACTTTTAGATCTCCTACGGCGGGTACATTGTACATCATATGGTTCATAAGAACCTGATCTTCGGCGTTTCTGGGGCCCAGAATGTACCAGGCTCGTAGTAAAAGGGATTAATATTGATATAATACTTACCAGCTTGAGATATGCCATCGTTAAGCACGTCTTCAACAATAACATTTACTACTTCATTCTCCATGTTAAACGTAGGAAGATTATCATAAGCAGGTGGTGGAGAATCAGGTATAGGAACTGATGGCGAAATACAACAAGTCTGGGTTGTACTGCTGCTGGCGTGAGATTGAAGACTTTCTCCAGGTACTAAATTATTAATATCATTTACTGATCTAGTTTCTCTACCTGATTTGTTACAAAGGTTACAACTTGGACAACTAAAATAGAAAAAAACATTTTAAATGGTAAACCATGTAGTTAGCTGTATACCATCGTTAAAACAACGTACCTAATATTGAACTAAACACTTCTGTTGTATATTGTTATATACATTTCTTAATAGTTATTTATGATATAAGTGTTAAAAGTACAATTTTAAGGCACGCATGTGAAAGTTTACAGAATGAGCGAAGCGAATTCTGCAATTCACATGAGTGCCTTAAAAATGTACTTTTTAACACGTATATCATACAATATTTTTTCTACAAACGTTATAATTTATAAAATACAATATTTTTGTTAATTGCTGAAACCATGAAACCTATGACCCGTAAAAGGTAGAACTGGTTGTCTACACTCGAGGGGAATGTCTAAAAATTCTTAGCGAAAATATTATACCGTTACATAAACTTGTTTTTTCTACAAACGTGTTAAAAACAGTTTAAATTAAATTTTAAAAAACCTTTTAAACCACCTTTTTCAAATTGCGCAACTTGTACTATTAATATTAATGTTAATAAATGAAATATAAATATTTTGACGTTTCACAATTTGACAATTTATTTTTAACTACAGTGCCTTAAAAATTTTAAAGCACTAGTGCCTTAAAGTAGAATTTTTGACGCTCCTATGGAGTGCTAAAAATTGTATTTTTAACACGGTTGTAGAAAAAATTCTTTAAAAATTTTATTATCCAAAAGATTATGAAATATCACAAAACGTTTTCGGTCAAAACTGGCCATCTTCAGTGTGAAACCTCGAAATAAGTAAACTACTTCATTTTAAAGAAAAGGGTAAAAGCCGGTTTACATATTTGAAAATGTGGTCTTACGTCCAGTGTAGAGGTAGTTAAAACTAGCTACGTTGGGAGGTCTGAAAATCTTTTAGTTACATTGTTAAAATATATAACATTAAAAATAATTCGACATTAAGTTTTTTTGTAGTGAAAACTTCTTTAGGGACGTTATGCGATTTTTGGATAGGGAAAACAGCATTGAATTCGCGACCGTCATTGCGACCGTCATCGCTTATACTATATATTATTTGTATGTATATATAAATTATATAGAAGTATTTAAATTTAAAATAAATATAAAACCATTTTAGGATGGGGAAAAAGGATTTATTTCGCGACCATCATCGCGACCGTCATATCTTCGGCGAAATAAATTTTGTAAGTATAAGTATTGAAGTGAAAACTTCTTTTGGGACGTTGTGCACTTTTTGGATGAAAAAAGTATTAAATTGGCGACCGTCAGCGCGACCGCTATCGCTTCGAAGAAATAAATTTTTGAAGTTAAAACTTCTTGAGGGTCGTTGTGCACTTTTTGGATGGGGAAAAAATATTAAATTAGCGACCATCATCACTTCGATGAAATACATTTTTGAAGTGAAAACTTCTTTAGGGACGTTGTGCACTTTTTGGATGGGAAAAAGTAATAAATTGGCGACCGTCGTCGCTTCGACGAAATAAACATTTAAGTGAAAACTTCTTTAGGGACGTTGTGCTCCTTTTGGATGGAAAAAAGTATTAAATTAGCGACCGTCTTCGCGACCGTCATCGCTTCGATGAAATAAGGTTTTGAAGTGAAAAACTTTTTGAGTGACGTTGTGCACTTTTTGGATGAGGAAGAATTAATAAATTAGCGACCGTCATCGCTTCGACGAAATCAATTGTTCAAGTGAAAACTTCTTTAGGGACGTTGTGCACTTTTTGGTTGAGAAAAAGTAATAAATTAGCGACCGTCATCGCTTCGTCGAAATACATATTTGGAGTGAAACTTCTTTAGGGACGTTGTGCACTTTTTCGATGGAAAAAAGTATTAAATTAGCGATCGTCATCGCTTCGATGAAATAAATTTTTGAAGTTAAAACTTCTTGGGGGACGTTGTGCACTTTTTGGATGGTAAAAAATTATTAAATTAGCGACCGTCATCGCTTCGACGAAATAAATTTTTGAAGTGAAAATTTCTTTAGGGACGTTGTGCACTTTTTGGATGGGGGAAAAGTATTGAATAAGCGACCGTCATCGCGACCGTCATCGCTTCGACGAAATGAATATTTGAAGTGAAAACTTCTTTAGGGACGTTGTGCACTTTTTGGATGGCAAAAAGTATTAAATTAGCAACCGTCATCGCTTCGACGAAATAAATATTTGAAATGAAAACTTCTTGGGGGATGTTGTGCACTTTTTGGATGGGGAAAAATATTAAATTAGCGACTGTCATCGCTTCGACGAAATAAATTTTTGAAGTGAAAATTTTTTTAGGGACGTTGTGCTCTTTTTAGATGGCGGAAAAGTATTGAATTAGGGACCGTCATCGCGACCGTCATCGCTTCGACGAAATAAGTTTTTGAAGTGAAAACTTCTTTAGGAACGTTGTGCACTTTTTGGATGGGAGACATTATTAAATTAGCGACCGTCATCGCGACCATCATCGCTTCGACGAAATAAATATTTGAAGTGAAAACTTCTTGAGGGATGTTGTGCACTTTTTGGATAGGGAAAAAGTATTAAATTAGCGACCGTCATCGCTTCGATGAAATAAATTTTTGAATTGAAAATTTCTTTAGGGACGTTGTGCACTTCTTGGATGGGGCAGAAGTATTAAATTTGCGACCGCTATCACTTAGCTGAAATAAATTTTGTACGTATACCCTATTCCACGAACATACGCCTGTTTTGGATTACTTCGACAACTAATATGTTACTGTGCAAAATAAGAAGAACGAAAGTAAATTGCAAATTACATTGTTGTTTATTGGAATAAATATTAGCGCCATTTACTTTCGTACTTCTTATGTTGCACAGTAAAATATTCATTGTCGAAGTAATCCAAAACAGGCGTATGTTTGTGGAATGGCCCATATATAAATTATGTGTATGTATACATAAATAGCATAGAGCATACGCATCGCGTATATGATGATAGGTATAGCACTTCTTTTTGGATGGGGAAAAAGCATTCACCTCGTAATTTATATACCATAAGAAGTTTTCACTTCTGTCGGCACTCCCACGAGTGCTTTCAATTTTTTTTTTTTTTTATTGACATCCCAATTTATTACAATCTGCCGTTTTTTACAAAGTAATAAGCATTAAGTAATATTTATGTCGGCTAAACTATTGACATGTGGCGAACATACCCATTAATATGCCGCTCTTGATGTTAGTCTACTAAACTATTATTGGTTCTAGGAAAACATAAATAAGCACTACACTTGTTTTTAGCTCACACTAAATTACTAGTCACTTTACGTTTTAACCTGCGCACTGCACACATCTGCATCAAGTTCCTTGCTAGGTGGTTTGGGTGTTCTCGCAATCGGTCCTTGTATTTTTTTATCCAATATGTAATTTCTTCCTTTACATAAGTTACCTCTGCATCTCGATGTACGGCGTTGTTGGTGATATACCATGGTATATTTAAAGTCATCCTTAATATTTTGGATTGGAACCTTTGTATAATTTCTATATTAGAATTTGCGGCTGTTCCCCACAGTTCTATCTCATAGGTCCAAATTGGCTTTAACACCGCTTTGTATAGGAGTAATTTATTTTGTGTTGATAACTGGGATTGTTTTCCTATTAGCCAGTATATGTCTCTCACTTTATGACCCAGTTGTTTTCGTTTAGAGAATATGTGTTTTTTCCAGGTCAGTTTTCTATCCAGGTGAATCCCAAGGTACTTTACATCATCTTTCTGTGGTATTTGTTTGCGGTTAATACATACAGGTGGACAGGTTCCTCTACGGGTTGTAAATGTTACATGTATCGACTTTTGCTCATTTGGTTTAATTCTCCATTTTTGTAACCATTTTTCGACCTCAGTTATGTTATTTTGTAGTAGTTCTGATGCGATGTTTGGATTCTTGTTGGAGTATATGATCGCAGTATCATCTGAAAATGTAGCTGTTGTTGTGGCAGGTGATGTTGGAAGGTCGGCAGTGTAGAGTAGGTAGAGGACAGGACCCAGTACACTTCCCTGGGGGACGCCTGCTGTTATGGGTTGGAGTTCTGATATTTCATTGTCGTATTTGACTCTAAAGCGTCTATTTGTAAGGTATGACTTTAGTAGGTGTAATAATTTAGAGGCAAACAACTCCTCAGCTTATAGAGCAACCCCTGTTGCCATACTTTGTCAAACGCTTGTCCTATGTCTATGAACAGGGCGGAGCAATATCTGGATGCTTCGAGGTCTTTATGGATTCTGTTTACTATTCGATGTACTTGTTGAATGGTAGAATGTTTCTGCCTGAATCCAAATTGGTGAGTTGGAATTATTCCCTTGTCTTCTAGGAGAGGCGTTAGTCTTGTTAATAAAAGTTTTTCGAACACTTTGGATAGAACTGGTAGTAGACTGATGGGCCGGTATGATTCTACCCTTTCAGGTGGTTTGCTTTGTTTTAAAATGGGTGTTATTTCGGCTACTTTCCATTGTGGCTTGAAATAGCTGATTTTCATGATTGAATTAAATAATTGTGTTAGATATGTATGTCCTTTTTCCGGCAGTTCTTGTAATATTTGTCCTGTGGTTAGGTCGTATCCTTGAGCTTTTTCAGGGTTGGTATTGAATCTTATTGTGGCCTTTATTTCACTTTTTTTGAATCTGTTTTCTGGTAATTCTAGCTGGTATGATTCTTCAAGTGCTTGGTTTATTGTTTCCTCTTGGTTGGGGTCAGTTGTTTCATTGGGAATGAACACAGTTCTTAGGTGGTTTGCAAATGTCTCTGCTTTTTCCTTTGGTGTTTTTAACCATCCGCCCTGCTCTGTTTTTAATGATGGTATATTGTATTGGGGTCTTTTTAATTTTCTAGTAGCCTTCCATAGGGAGTAGTTTGTTTGTTCAGTTGTATCTAGTTTTTTTATGTTTTCACTGAATTGTAGATTCTTTTCTGTTGCTATCATTTCTTTTAGCTCCTTAACAGCATTGTTCATCTGCGTTTTTATTTGTGGCGCTCCAGTTGCTTGCCACTGTTTTCTGAGTTTTCTTTTCTGGGTTGTTTTCTCTCTTATTGATATTGAAGTGTATTCACTCTTCATTTCATTGTTGCTGGGTGTTGTTGAGTCCCAGGCAGCTTGTTGTATAACTAAGTTTAGGTGTTCTACTGCATATTCGATCTCCTCATTGGTCTTTAGGGAAATGTTTAGTTGAAATCGCTGCTCGACCAGTTGTTTAAAGATGTTTCAGTTTGTTTTTCGGTTGTGCAATACACATGGTTTTTCCCTGTGGAGAATTTTTTTATTTAGTGTTATAATAACTGGCGAATGATCGGAAGAAAGTTCATAACATGACTCCGTAGGCATATAGTTCCTGTAAATTTGTTTAGTTATGCTACAGTCCAGAAGATCGGGTGTTTTATTTAAGTCGGTTGGCCAGTACGTTGGTTCTCGTGTTGTTACTACTTCTACATTATCGTTGTTTATTGCTTTGTATAGCTCTCTTCCTCTGTCGTATCTAGTCTAGAACCCCAACTCTGATGCTTGGCATTATAGTCACCGCCACAAATGAATCGGTTGCCTAGTTAGTCAAAGAACTCTTTAAAGTCTTCTTTTGTTATTTTGTGCTTTGGAGGGCAATAAACCGCAGACAAAGTAATGGGGCCTGTCCAGTCTTCTAAACTATGTTTGTGGCTTGTATATATTCTTTTGCAAGACAAGTTGCAAGATGATGTTTTATTGTGTTTTTAATAATGATTGCAGTGCCACCGTGGGCGGTTCCATCAGGATGCATGGTATGGTAAACTGTATAGTATGTAATTTTTAAGACTTTCTTTTTTGTGAAGTGCGTTTCTGATATTAATATTAGATCAATTTTATGACTTGTCAAGTATAAACTAAGTTCATGTTTGTGTTGGGCTAATCCATTCGCATTCCAGATCACAAATTTCAGTTTGTCTGCCATCTCTTCATCTTTGCTACGACGGTGGTAAGGTTGAGCATGGTGCTCATCTGCTCCACGAGACCCTTCATAATTTGTTTTAACTCTTGTATATCAGATGGTTGTGTAGTAATTTGATTCAGTTGTTGATTATTATTTGCGACTTGGCTGTATGTAACACCTGGTACTATGTAATTTTGGTATGCTCTTCTTGCACTTTCTTCAGCCTCCTTCTTCCTCAGCGGTGGGTATCTTTCTTTCTGCAATTGCTTGTATACAGTGCACCCCCTGTAGTTGGCAGGGTGATTACCATTACTTAAGACACATATGACATTTTCTGTTCGAAGTTTCTGTGTGTATTTTTTGTTGGGTGGTTTGACGCACATTTTACACATCTGGGTTACCTGACACAGAAGTTCTTCGTATGCCCATATCTCTGACATCTTTGGCATTGTGTTAGATCCCTTACAGGCCTTGGTGGTTCAAATTTTACTCTTGCATTTTGTAGTGAGTCTATATCATATAAAAATTCACAAGGAAAAAGTTTTCCTGCGGTTGGCTGTATACCATGTAATACAAAAAAAACAGTAAAATCCTGTATAAAAGGTATATTTAAAAACCCTCAAAACGGTCACATCAAAATCACATAACTAGTTTTCGACTGGTTTACCAGTCATCATCAGTGCTTACGTGCAATGTACATGCTAACCACCAAGATAGTATTTAACAAAAATATTAGGGTCAAAGCCCAGTAAAAGAAGTCCGTCTAGGAAACATTGGTTTAGAAAGCTACGTAAAGTATGGATGTTTAAAATATTAAGCTAATCTGCTCCAGGTAACATCTGAGATGTGGATTTGACTTGTTTACATGTTGAATGTATGATGGCAAGTCACTTGCCGTCATACATTAAACATGTAAACAAGTCACTTGCCGTCATACATTCAACATGTAAACAAGTCAAATACACATCTCAGATGTTACCTGCAGCAGATTAGCTTAATATTTTAAACATCCATACTTGATGTAGCTTTTCAAAATAATGTTTCCTAGACGGACTTCTTTCACTGGGCTTTGACCCTAATATTTTTGTTAAATACTATCTTGGTGGTTAGCATGTACATTGCACGTAAGCACTGATGATGACTGGTAAACCAGTCGAAAACTAGTTATGTGATTTTGATGTGGCCCTTTTGAGGGTTTTTAAATATACCTTTTATACAGGATTTTACTGTTTTTTTTTTCTATATCATATATATCTTTGTTGTTAGAGCTCGATTTTAGATTTACAAAAAATAACGGAAGTTGGTTTTTTGTTATTCTATGTCGTATGTTAGTGATTTGGTTCACAATATGCCCTTGGCTCTCCAGTTCCGCCTTTACCTCTTCTAGGTTGGTTGTTGGATGTAGATGTCTTAGAACGACTCTGAATGATCTATCTTCTTTTTTTGGTATGTGTGGTATTCAGTTTTCTTTTCATCTAATGCTTTTATTAACATTTTGATATATCATTTTGATCCATCGATTTAATGTCGCATTATTTTTAATGTTATATATTTTAACAATGTCACTAAAAGGTTTTCAGACCTTTCAACGTAGCTAGTTTCAACTACCTGTACACTGAACGTAAGTAAACCACATCTTACTCTGCTTGAAAATTAAGCGGTTTACTTAT